>NC_056748.1:803222033-803432033 GCF_019279795.1 Protopterus annectens
AATCCAAATAGATGAGTGGGCAGTGGCAGCAGGACACACTAATCATAGCATCATACACTTATTTTTTATTTTTTTTTACAGAAGTTGAAGTGAGAGTGATGTGCCTTATAGCTGAAGTGAGATAAATTACTGAGACAATTATTTCTGCCCTATAGTTGAAATGAAATAGATTACTCTGGTTCATATTTTACCACTTTTGGCAATCACACATGAGAAGTAATTGTCATAAGTGGCTGTGTGAATGTATAGGGGGCAGGCTGTGAATGAAAGCAAAGGTCAGTTATGTGAATTATGCAAAACGGTCATTGACATGGCTACTTTGGAGAGAGTGAGTGAAGGCAATGGTTACTAGTAGCAAGCTAGTGGATGATCTGTGGACTCATCTAACATGGCTTCCCTTCCCCACAAATGGTGTGATCTCAGAGAATAGTTATACTAGTTAGGGAGGTGTAGGTGGTGCGGCCCCTCACAACACCAGGGCAGACTTAACAGAATCCAAAAAGATATAGGAGAACTGGTTAGAAAGACAAAGCATGTAGTGGAGGTATGCTGAGTAGCTGCATGTAATCAGTGCTGGGATTATGTATACATGATCAGGGACTGATTTTTTTTTTAACTTTCCTCAAATCAAATATCTGAAGTGTACATGAAAAGTGGGTGCCTTTGTGGAAAAGTGTGTGAGGGGTTGAGAAGGCATGCTTCATGTGAAAACACATGGTCATTACATGATCAAATAACAATATGGCTTGCCAGGGTTAGTATACCTGTCTAATAACAACAGCAGCAAGCTGAAATATGTTACTGCAGCTGCTACTTTTTGTTTTGTTTTTATTTTCTTCTCAGTGAGACATTCACAGTATACATAGGGTGTGTATCATTTTTGGGAGGTAAGTAATGTATGAATGTATAAGGTCTGTGTCGTATAGACTTCTCAGTGAGACATTCACAGTATACATAGGATGTATATCATTTTTGGGGGGTAAGTAATATATGAATGTATAATGTCTCTGTCGTATAGACTTCTTACGGGAGACTTATGCCTAGCCTACATAGCAGTCCAAGACCCAAACCTAATGAACTTGCTACATATCAGTAAATCAAACAGGACTAGGGCTACCCATTCCAGGACCCTAAATATGGCCTGCGACTTAAGCAGGACATGCCAGAGGGACAGATTTATCTCTCAGTGACAGCTGCATCTCTGGAACCAGCTACCAATTTATATGAAACAGAGTACCTCTATAACTCTGTTCAAGAGGAACCTGAAAGAGTGGCTGGAGCACCGTAAATTCTTACCAGGGATAGCACCCACAACCCTCCTGGACATGGGCAGTCATCACTAAATGCAATCTTGGGTACTGACTAGCATTTTCATGGCATTACATTGCAGTGAAATGGCTAGGCTTAAAATGACCTCCAGTCAATAGCCTAGTAATCTCTTGCGACCCTATGATGAAAGCAAATTGTTGTTACAGGATCACTCCTGACTGGCTTATGGTATGTTTTTGGGAGGGTAGTGTCTATTAAAGTGCAATATAACCATTACATTTCTATGATTCCTTCAAAGTCAGGTACTATACCTTCTCAGTGGGGACACATTCCGCTGAGACAGTATGCAAGTATTTTGTAAGAAAGTACCTTATTAGAAGTTAATGATGTTTTCATTATGAATTGTGTTTAGGGATTTGAAATAATGATCTCTTTAGCACAGCTAGCAAAGCCAGCATTTCAGAGAGCTTTTCTTGTATCACACTAGTGGTATGTTTGTTTTGCATCTTGGTTCTCTGTACAGAAGCATGGGGACAGGTGATTTATGAAAGCAAGCAGCAGTTACAGAATCAGTATTGATTGATTATTGCTATGGTTTGTTGGTGGGCAAGATCTGTCAAATTGTCATATGGCCATCATATGTATGTGGTTCTTTTGCAGTCAAAGGCAGTGTTCTCTCTAAGAAGTTGGACGTTCCAGTGTGACAATGTGGGTTTTGTACAAAATACCCTATTAGAACTCCTTTTTCCATTGTGAACTGTCTTTGTGGAACTGACACATGGATTCTTACATACAGTCTGTCACTATGTTTGCTGTCAACTGGGTGCTATTAGACTTCTGGACAAAAGAGCTGGGGGTAGCTGATGTATGAAATCAAAAGTGTTATAGGATCCCTTTCAGCTGATCATTGATATTATTTGTTGGGCTGGGGGTAACAGTATCAGTTAAAGAGCATATAACTATAACATTTTTGTGTTTTCTTCACAGTCAAAGGTAATGTACCCTCTGGGACAGTATATTTAAATTTTGTACCAGAGCTCCTTATTAAAAGTCTCTGTTTTTTTTTTTTTATGTTAACCAACTTTGACTTTAGGAACTGATGTATCACCTCTTATACACAGGTAGCAAAGCCAGCATTTCAAAAGGCTTGAGTTTCACACTCTGGCAATATACTTGGTTCCCATCTGGAAAGTATTTGACCTCTTCAGAAAAGGTTGGAACAAGTGATGTATGAAAGCAAACAGCAGTTTCAGGATAACTTCTGATTGATTACTGATATGATTTGTTGGGGGGGGTGGGATCTGTCAAAGAGATGTATGACCATTTTATTTAAGTGATTCCTTCACGGTCAGAGATAGTGTACCCTCTCAGTAGTTGAACATTCCATTGTGATGGGGTGCATGTGTTGTTACAAATGTACCTTACAAGTCCCATTATTTTTGTCAGTTGGCTTCAATGATCTGACATATGGCTTCTTATACACAGCTACTGAAGCCAGAATTTTAATTTCTGGTGCAGTGTTTTGTTTCTACCTCAGGCCTATGTGACCTTTGCAAAAAAGGCTGAGTAAAACTAACGTCCAGAATATATATGTACTAAGTTCATAGTATCTCAGAAATCAAAATACTATGCATTTTCCAGAAAAAAAAATGAATGTTTTAGTTATAACATGCTGTGGCTACAATGCTATGGTGTCAAGCAGCTAAAGTTATGGAGTTCAATTAGAGGTATGCTGTACTGGAAGATATGTGATTAGAAATGCTGACCTAAGTGTGCTAAGTAAGCAAATATTGTGTTATTAATTGAACATTTTATAATAATCTCATTTGTTGACAGAAATATTGGACCAGATTTCTCAGCATAAGTGACTTACTCTCGTGGCAGCCTGCACTAATTTTGAAAAACTTGCTCTTGGTGTAAGTGACTTATAACCAGGCTTACATTGGGGGTCAGATTTCAAAAGACGTGCTCTCAGTGTAAGTGACTTTACTCTGGTATAATACGCTACAGTAAATTGCATCTACTGACAGCAAGTCTTTTGGAATTTATACCACAGTCTTTGGCTTTAGCTCTTGTGTCTTTCTTGCCAATCTGATTTTGCATTATATTCTGTTTTCATTGTGGGTACTTTAGTGAACTAGTGCTTGGTACATTAAGTAAGATAATGGCCTGAGATACTTCATTACTAATTATTCAATACACATAAATTAAAACTGCTTTAAATTTCATAAAAAATAGATATTTCAGTTGTAGTATACTGTGGATACTTTGCCATGCTTTTAAGTAGCTAAAGCAATGGGATGAAATATAGATGTGTGCTGCACTAAGAAGCTCCAAGTTTAGAAGTGGAATTTTACATATGTTTTATAACTAAAGACTCTATTGTTGTCACCTGAATATTTCATAATGAAGTCTCAAAGAAAGAGAAAGAGATGTAACCTTTCAAAGACAAATTCCAGTTCCTTTAGTTCATGAGCCTTTAGTGTCATAGTCTAACATTTTGGGTTATACTTTGTTTTCATTGTTGGTGTTGTAGGGGAGTTTTGCTCACTATTATGAATTCATTAATGGCCTAAAATGCATCTTTACTGAGATACCAGTACATGGCTTTTTGTCACTGGTTTTGTACCCCTCCCCAGTTTAGACTTATTTGGAGGAAATAGCATTATAAGAAGACAAAACTGTATATTCTTCTTTCAAGATGAAACTATTATCTAAGTGCATTTTGTAGCCAAAGGTCATGTTGTAGTAGTTGTTTCAAGAAATTGCTGTAGTGGTTTGTGTGGCTACATAGAAATGGGGGTTTATTTCTAGGTACCAGTAGTAGTCTCATGTAGTTATTTGGATGCTCTGGTTTTGCTATGTATTTCTCAAAAATATTTATTTTGTAATTTTTCAACCTCACATACAGCATGTATCTCAGTCATATCATTGCTCCTATCTTATGAAATAAAAAAATACTATTTTCTAGGAAAAAAGTAAAATGTATGTGCGATTTTCATGTTATACCAAAGTACACATGTTCTACATGCTTTCACGGGCATTTATGGATTTCTTATTCTGTTGTCTGCTTGTCCTCTGTGGTAGTAGATCATCATCATCATCAACCCCCTTTTCCCATTTTCTACATGGGGTCAGGGTGTTGTGTTAAATATCGCCATCTCTCGATTCAATGCCGCATTCTTGCCTTCTTCAACTCTCATACCTGACTGATACAGATCTTCTCTCACACAATCTATCCATATCTTTGCTGGATGCCCTCACTTCCTCTTAACTTCTTCCTGTCTACCTGAAATCTTCTTCTTCACCAGATTGTCTTCTGCTTTTTTGCACATGTGCCCAAACCACCATAATCTGGTCTCTTTGATCTTTTCTGCAATTGGACCTACTTTGGCTTCTACTCTTATGTCCTCATTTCTTCGTCTGTCCCACACTATGCATCCTACCACCCTTCTTGGGCACTTCTTTTCTATCACATCTAACTTTCTCATATGCTCTGTCTTTACTGCCCAGGTTTCTGTACCATACAGTAGTACTGGTTGCACCACTCTTTTGTACACATTACTTTTCAGCTTCTTTGGCATTCTTCTGTCATACACTACACCTGACACTGTATGCCAGTTAGCTGCAGCCCCTCTGATTCCAGTTTTGACCTCTTTATCCAGACTTACCTACTAGTCAACCACACCTACCAGATACTAAGCTATTAACCTATTCCACAATCTTTCCTTCTACTTCAGTTCTCAATGACTTCCCCAATTTGCTGCCATTACCACTGTCTTATCTGTACTTAGTTTCATCCCATGTGCCTTCAGTTTTATATTCCACTGCCCTATCCTTTGGTGAAGTTCTTGCTCAGATTCTGCCTATAATTCCATATTGTCTGCATACTGCAACTTTGTTGATCTGTCCCCTCTGTCCTGTTTCTAATGTAGTCTAGCACCAGTATGAATAGCAGTGGGCTCAGAGCTGAACCCTGGTGTGCACCCACTCCTAGTGGGAACCCCTCTGTGAGGCCATACACTGTTCATACTTGAGTCATTGGATCCTTGTACATAGCCTGCGCTAATGCTACCAATATTTCTGGGACTTCAAATCACTGCAGTACTGCCCAAATCAGCTTTCTTGGGAACTTGTCATATGTTTTTTTCCAAATCTAAGAATGCGCAGTTGGGGTCTTTCCTCATCTCTCGCTTCTTCTCAACTATCTATCTCACTGAAAACATCAGGTCAGTTGAGCTGCATCCTATTCTGAATCTGGACTGCTCATCTCCCATCTTACCTTCTACTACTCTGTGTATCCATTTATCACTCACCCTCTCTAGAAATTTCATGCAATGTAACAAGAGTTTGATAAACAGTTGTGGATGTTCCCTTTGTTTTTATAAAGAATACACATTTGGCATTTTTTACACTGTGTGCCCCTATATAAATATTTAAATTTTTTAAATTGTATGCCGTATTGCCCCTCAACCCTTACCTCCACCTTCATCAGCTTCTGGCACCACTAGCTAATACCTTCCATAGTTATTTGGAAAGCAATTTTAAAAACAAATATGACAGAAAGACACACAATGGAGCTTAGAGCAGCCTATCTATCCCTGGAGGAGTGTTCCCAGCACAAGAATCTGGTAGTCTATTGGCCGTTTTGGGCCAATTTCTAGCTCTTTCAAGTCCCCCTGCATAAAGCCCACTTTGGCGTGGTTTTTGCACTTGTTACTACTCAGCCAAGCTCCTTGTGGTCCTGCAGAGTGGTGCTAGCAGCAGAGGGGCTAAAAGAGCAACTGCTAACCTGATAAAAGTGTTTTTTTTCCTGCTACTACCTGGGTGACTGTCCAATCTAGCTAAACTGCAAGTATTTCTGCTTCTTGAACTGTTTTAAACTGTTTAAAGTTGTTTTTGCACCTGCACTTTTAAAGTTTGTCCTGTTTGTTGCATTTACCTGTTGAGGCTACACACACAAGTGCACTAGCCTGTGTTACATATTTATTGCATTTTCCTGCTGTGTGCTGCAAAAAAAAAGAAAAAAAAATTATCCTTGTTTCCCATCTTTCCTGACCTAGAGTAGTCCAAATACAGGCTTTGCTGTATTCTGGACTTTTGGAAAGTTCTTGTGTTGCCCATTTCCTTTCTTGGATAAAGGGAGGTTTCTTTGTTCACCAGTGGCAGTGGGGAGCTTAAAGCAGCCTATCTATCCCTGGAGGAGTGTTCTCAGCACAAAAATCTGACAGTGTATTGGCCGTTTTGGGCAAATTTCTAGCTCTTTCAAGTCCCCCTGTATAAAACCCGCTTTAGCGTGGCTTTGCGCGATTTTGCGCATAGCGCAGCATCGGGCAGTGCCGCTTAATTGGGTTTAAACCATTCTCGGCTCCATAAAGTCCGCTCTTCAATTTTTCCCTTAGAACTGATCTAGTTCTCATAATAAACACCCTATTCCTACTCTAAAGCCTGGCACTTGCTCACTAAAGCAATTATATAAGTCAGCACTAAAAAATTAAAAGCACTACACCCTCATAAACTCCCCTTGAGTACCTTGTTCCCCATTGGCCCTTTTTTTCAATTATAAAGGAATTTCCAATACTATTCTAGCATGTCCAAAGGTCAGTTGTCAATCTCCTCTCTGGTCCAGCTGGTGAATCTGGAAATCTTGAGGCAATGTTACAACTGCCTCATGTACACAGACAACCCTCTCCTCCTCCCAACAAATTCCAACACATGTGAGAGATGCAACCATATAGCCATACTGGAGGCTAAGCTCTCTCAACACAGTACTGGCGTAACCAGTCAGGTGGAGAAGGAAACCACACTCGCTACAATTCCAGTCTCACATAGACCTACCACGACAGCATGGATGAGTGCCATCACACTTGCAACGTTGAAGTGGATAATAACAGAATGAATAAACAAATGACTTGGTTATACAGTTAGAGCACCAGTAAATGAGGTAGGAGCAATATCATACACATGTTACATTACTGGAAGTTAGCCTGAGGCAATGTACAGGAATTCTAGCATAATACAGACTTAAGAAGACTGACGTGGATAATAACAGAATGAATAAACGAATGACTTGGTTATACAGTTAGAGCACCAGTAAATGAGGTAGGAGCAATATCATACACATGTTACATTACTGGAAGTTAGCCTGAGGCAATGTACAGGAATTCTAGCATAATACAGACTTAAGAAGACTGATGAAAAGTTCTAGGAAGAGATACAGTATTTACTAATGTGAATTTTGTTCTGAATCTTTTCATTAAAGATTTTACTCACAAGATTAACATTCATTGTAATACAATCAGCAGTCATGTATCAGCAGTGAGCTAAAAAGTTATTCACAAAATTGCAGTCATTAAATTAAAAATCAACAATAAATACATGAATAGCAAGCGATAATACATCACCCTTCACTTTTCGCAATGTACATTCCTTAAAGTTTACTAATGTTATGCAGATTAACGGATTAACTAATAGTAAGATCACAGTTAACCCCCCCCCAGATAAATAAATAAAGAACATAAAATAAAAAAAACTACACAGGATACTGTTGCTGTGGATCAGAAAGTCATGTTTATGTAGATTTGTAGCCACTTACCTAGACCTGTCAGGACTCCACTCCTCCACGTGCAAGTTAATTATCACATCCTAGGTAAAGTGAGACTTTTCCTCTCTATACCCTCATGTAGGCCACACCACCTCACACAGTCACATCATGAACCCCCCTGTTCTAATCCTAGAAATATATCTTCATATACCACTGCCTCAGCCAATGTTCACTGAATCTCACACAATAACTAGTTGCCAATTTCTTATCCTCTTCCCCCTCATTCTTCCCATCCTTAACACTTTGCTTATTCCAACCTTTATATGCCATCTCTTTCCCGATTACCCTAATATTCTGAAAAACATGCCCCAATATAATGACTTATCAACACTTCTGACCTTTCATTCTTTTGCCTTTTTGCAGTCTTCCGTTTTACCCAACCCACCATTGAGTGCAGTCTGACAGTTATCATATGCTCACACTAAATCAAATAAATGTAGTTCATAAGACCAGACCACACACAACTCCTATAGAAATCAGACAATACCAGATAGGTCTTACTTCATAGATCCCTCACTTTCCCACAGGGTCACTGCTTGTGTGTCTGATAAGGCATGCCTCTCAACCTCTAAGCACAAGAAATCTGGACAAAGCCAAAAATAATGGGTTTTGGGGTGGGAGGAACAATGGCCCAAAAATCAGGGACAGATTTTAAATACTGCTCTTATAAACTTGAAAAGTTGTTAGAATAACATGATTTGTATTAGCATGCATTTACTGAAGGATGTGAAGTCTCTAATGTGGACTTCAATCCTCAGTGATTTGCCAGAAAACCACAAATGTTATAAGGAACAGACCAAAATTATCAGGTAAAAACCTGGACATTCTACAAAATTCTGGTAGTTAAGAGGTATATGATAAGCACCTGGACATCCTCTGTCTCCAGCAGTTCCCCTCCCTTCCCCTCGCTATCAATTCTCCAATCAGATATACATGTCCAACAAGGGTCCCACAATCCATAGAGACCTTGATCTGCACTCAGTACTCCCTACTAAAATACCTCCTTGCCTAGTCTTTCTGCTTCCCTGGCACAACTTTTACACAGTTTATCCAGTCCTCATATTATTTTTTCCCTCTCTATTTCCTTATACATTCATCTAGTCCTTCCTTTTTCTCATACCAACCTTTCTGGAACATTAATTTAAAGTCTCTTGTCCTTCACTCAAACTTACACTGTTTGAGAAATCTCCAAGATGATCAAAGCCTCTCTTACAATATGCAGTCCTTATTGTGCATAATCAAATGTCTCCTCAGAACCCAGTAAATGACCATCTCTTTTCTGTATGTCTTCCTCACCATCCTTCCATCCTTCTGACACATGTCCTCCCACAGGTCCATCCACATCTCTTCTATCATTCAGCTGCCTTCCTACTCACAATATCTATATAACACTGCTCCCCCTTTCCCATGCCCAATATCTGACAATTTCCTTCATTGCATCTTCACCATCCTGCCCCACCTTACTGATGTGTGCTGTCCTTAACCCTGCCCCTAACCCCAAATATACATTACCTTACAAAAAATAAACTTTTTCCTGATAATACCACAGAATAAGACATTCTAACATACCATGTACCTTTACAAACAGGCACAGCACTAAATATATCCTCTAACTTAGCCCTCGCTCCAAACCTAACAAATAAACAAACACGCACAAAAAGATTCAAACACACCACTAAATCAGTTCCCTTACCTAGTCAGTATTTTAACCTTAACCCAGAAATGCAAACACACTCCTATCCCTAATGCCAAAACTTTCAATATATTTGAACATTTTGACATTGCAAAAAAAAAAATCCCACTTATTTGTTTGTTTATTGACATAGAAAAAACTGCCAAAAAGGACCAAAAGCCAGTAAAACAAATTGCTCCACAGCTACAAAGGTGGCGCTGGAAATCCAGAAGCAGAAAAGTCCAAAACAAATGCTGGTACTCCTTCTTCCGCTCAAGCAGAAAATAAAAGGCTGCCAGTAGAGTGAAAAATTATTCGTTTTATTGTAAAATATTCACACCAACAATCCCATCAAGCGCTTTCGCTCAGCCGTTGTTTATTGACGTTTCATTACTTGGAAAGTCTGATTGGGTAGGAACCTATTTTCAGTGGAGGCCCAGGGAGAAATTCTCCAAAGTATTACAAAACATTTAATTTTTACAGTCTTTTAAAATAATACAAAAAAATACAGTATAAATAATGATACCAAAATAGACATGATATGAAAACATCAGTTAAGAATAGATACAAGTTATATAACAATAATTAAATGGCTAGAGAAATTGTTACCAGTTTAGAGAGAAATTTAAAGTTAAGTTAATAATGCACACTCTCAGACATCCTCCTTTCAACATCTAAAGCACTCAACAGTGAGTGCTTTCAATGTATTTACCCACCTAAACACACTGTCAAACAAATAACTATTCGACACACTGATAGACAACTCCGTAACTCTCAGCTGTCCAAATTTTCACAGAATGTCCAGATTTTTGCCTCATATTTTTGGTCTGTTTCTCCAAAAATTGTGTTTTCTGGCAAATCACTGGCAAATCACTTAGGACTGAAGTCAGATAATAATGATGAAATTTGAGTTTTTTACTTCATGTCCATTATAAAATCCATGCTAATGTGAAACCTGTTATTCTGTCAACTTTCTACATTTGTAAGAGCAATATTTAAAAACTGTCTATTTTTGGGCCATTGTCCCCCCATTTTTTATGGCTTTGGCCAAATTTCTTGCTCTAAGAGGTTTGAGGTATGGACAACTTTCCAGAGACGGTATCTGCATACCTCATGGAGATACCTTCCATGATTTAGAAGAGACACTGTCCTGTCTTGATAACAATACTAAATCAAAATGATTACTCTGGGTAACTTTGATTTGACTAAAAAACATCTGTCTCAGCCATTTCTTCAGCTTTTTAACCTTGCAGAAATTATTAACAGCTCCAGCTGGAGCTGATAAACTCACAAAATACAACATCACACCAGTCTTGGGATTATCTTCCCATTCTGTAAACACAAAGTATGCAGTCTTCTTCTTCTTTTGGCTTTTCCCGGTTAAGGGTCGCCACAGCGGATTACCTGTCTGCTCATGATTGGCAGTGGAGTTTTACGGTGTCGAGTTGCCAGCCCAGCGCCCAACCTTCCACAGAAGGCACACACATGCACTCACTCACACCTAGGGCCAATTTAATCCACCTACAGCATGTCTTTGGGATGTGGGAGGAAACTGGAGCACCCAGAGGAAACCCACGCAACCACAGGGAGGACATGCAGACTCCACACAGAAGGCACCCCAGCCAAGGATCGAACCAGAGAAACTCTTGCTGTGAGACAGCAATGCTAACCATTGCACCACCGTGGCCGCCCAAACACAAAGTATGCAGTACCATGAGTAAATGTTTAGTGACCACCTCCTTTTCTAGGCTTGATAGTCCAAATCTAAAATGTTACTCATTTTCTATCAGCAGTATGTAACATTTCAACCCTCTAACCTTAATCTCCATTCTAGCACAGGCAGACTGCTTCCATCACCATCACCACCAACCTCAACCATAAACACTATAGTGACCTGTTCGGAACAGCGGTGTAGAATATTTTAACTCAGTCTTTTGGGATGTCTTAAATAATGTTTGACTTATTCTGATGCAGTCCTGTTGAGATAAATCCCCCTCATGTATCCACCATAAGTCTTGCAAACTGTAAACTAGGATATTTTTATACATGTATGCACTACATTATAAGAATTCTTAAAAATAAAAAAAGATTGAAATCAGAGCAGTTCACACATACCACAAGTGGAAGGAAAAAGGATAGAGCAAAAGGTATAACTTTTGTCTGTTTTTTGCAAAGCTGGCAACTATATCTAAGCTGCACCTATCATATACATTTAAACCAATGAAACCGGCCTAGATTGCTTTTCTGGTATATTCTCCTACTCCAAACCCAATCTTCTGTCAGACAGAACTCCCTTTTCTTCCAACTATCTTCCTTTGCTAGTACTGATTCTGTCACTCATATCTCCTGTCCGTTTAATTCTACCTATTTAGTTTCCTTTGAACCTACTCTACAACTGCTCATGGACTTATTGCAGCAAGAAGAGGCTATAGAAAGCTTAGTCACTGTATTGTATTCTCTTCCAGGTTGTCTCCATAGTATCAAATGCCTGCAACTAACAAAACTTCAGTTGATTTGTGTAAATACGTTAAGTGCCACAGAGCTGGACGTCAGTAATTTAGCTATCTCTAGATTTTCTTTAGCACTGCCGATCTCTGACAAGTACTTTAACTTTGCAATGCTTTTATTTGCTGAAATTACTCCCTGGGATTGCATTGAGAATGGACAGCCTCAGCAAGATTTTTCCTAGTTAGAAATAAGAAATAAAGAAACAAGCTGAATGTTATGCCTCATGTATAAGATTATTTATTCCCTGCATTTTTCTTCACACGTCTCCAAAACTGTTTCTCATCATTGAGTGCACAGTTGTGAAAAAATGCTGTCTCAAACATGCATGTACACAGAAAGATAGACACAGACACACACACACACACACACACGGTCACATGTTCATCAACATCTTTAAGGAGAGGTAGGGGTAGGGTCCCTCACAGAATTAAAAACATGGTAACATTCCTTAGTGTTTCAGCTGGAATGTGAAGGATAGAATAAGAATATTAAGGTACTTTAGTAGCAATATAGTACTGTATGACTGACAATTCTAGTGAATATTTTTGTTGTTTGCCTAATAAGTATGGAAAGCCCATGTTTTCAGCTTCTAAAACAACTGGAGCATTGCAGCTTCTATAGAACCTCTTTGTTATAATGCAGCTTCCTTGAAACATATGATCCTGCTATTATGTATAATTCTAGCATAAGTACTCACAAAACGTAAACAGCTCTAAACAAAATAGGCAGATTTGCTCTTCTTGCTGAAGTGCAGTGCAAATGTATCACCGTCAGCTCCTTGCATGACTGGCTTCCTGTAAATGAAAGAGCAACACCACTAGTATTTAAAATACATAATAAATAATAAAGATGAGACTATACCCTTCAGTAAGGAAAAAGTGCAAATTAAACCAGAAAATTACTCCCTTAGGGATAGTAAGGGGGTACTCTTAACATCCAGCAAATCACCCTTCAAAACGGTCAACAATGAAAGGGCATTATCTAAGGCTCTAGGTCCAGAAACTTGGAATCACTTTCCATCTAAAGTGAGAATAGAATCCACCCTAGAGTGGTTCAAATGAAAATTAAAAGAGCATTAATAAAAGAATCTAAATAATCTTTCTACAAGGAAAAGGGCAAGTATTCACTGCTGATTTCTAGTTACAATGTTTCTCCTATTGTTACAACCTTAGAACTAAAATAATACTCTGTGGATACCAACTGTAAATGATATAAATGTGTGAACCAGCTACATGATACATTAGTTACTACCCGCTTCATTTTTTCCAAACACCTTTATTGAATTATCACTTGTGACATAGGCAAATTTACATTCATATAAAAGTAATCAAACTATATTAATATAACAAACATTATCCTTCACCTATATTGCTGCAAACAGTAAATACTGTTTGTAAGTGAAAACCAGAAATGTGAATACTGTAAATATTGGTTACAAGTGAAACAATCAGCTTTCTTATACATGCATCATTTTTGGGTTACAACTGAAAAGGGTATGTTGACTGGTCCCTTTACCCAGCAATCAAAACGAAATAAATAAATAAATCCCATAAGACTGGGTAGGTGGATGGAACGTGATGTTATTATACAAAAAAAAGCTCATTAGTATTCCAAAACATGGACACTGATTGGACACCCCATTCAGCATGCACATTGTCCTAATAGAAAGTCTGGTCACTTAACTATTGTTGAGAAGCTGGACTTTCTATTAAGATATGCTAAAGAAATGATCTTCAAATATTTTAAGAAGGGAAGAGCAAAATATGAGAAGAAATCAGGATGCTCTGCAAAATCTAGACAGTTAAAAGGTACAATTCTGTTAATAACAAAGCTTGCAATGCTTTTCGTTTTACTTCTTAACTGTCCAGACTGACAGAATGTCACTCACTTTTATTATATGCCTGCACCTGTTCCTTGTTCCGGTATTCCTGCTTCACATTTGCAATTTATAAATAAAGAAGTTAAATAAAAAAGGAAAAAAAAGACAGAGATGAAATGACATTGGTATGCTCTCTTCTGTGGCAGCTCGCTAGCCCTGTACTGATGTACTGTGCAAGCATGCAGATATACGTAGAGTACGCATATGTAGTACATAAGTACATCAGAAAGTTGGATGGAAGAACACTTTGTAGAAAGGCATGATTTAAGAAAGGTAAGCAATTCCTTTCTTAAATAATGTTGTTGTATAATAGCAATAACTGACTCCAGGATATGAGTAATGCAGGATTTACCCACTGTTGACTTTGTGTAATCACTCAGGCTTCACCCTCATGAATAAACCACTTCAGCCATGGGTATAGGTTCATAGGCTCATAGGTGTTTACTAAGCTAATGACCACAAGGCCCTTTTTAAGCCTACCCATGCATCCCAAGTCTCTGACAAGTTCTGGTACCCTTGTAGATCATGTTATACCCACACCCAGCTGAGGATTATTGCTAAAATATCTTCCTACTTTTGAATGGTTCTGTTATTGCTGTAATCATTCCAGAGCTCTCATGGATGGCAAACATAAGCTAGGCATGCAACTGACACATGAGCATGCTATGTCACATAATCTGAAGTAATGTATGTATTAACATTCATGATGTCTATGCTTTTATAAGGTACTCTGGTTAAACGTTCCATGCCCATTCTGAATTACTGTTCAGTATGCAGTTGAAGGGAGTATGTTTACCTGATGTCATTTTTTGAAATGATTCCGCAGTGGTGCAGTGGTAGTGTTGTTGCCTCACAGCAAGAGGTTCTCCCATTCGATTCTCAGCTAGTGTGCGGGGAGTGCCTTCTGTGTGGAGTCTGCATGTCCTCCCCGTGGGTCGAGTGGCATTCCGAAAGACATGCGTGAATGGGAGTGCCTTCGTTGAAGGTTAGACGTCAAGCTGGCAACTCGGCACCGTGAAAATCTACTGCCAGTCATTAGCGGACCAGAATTCCGCTGTGGCGAACCCTAACCAGGAAAAGCCAAAAGACAGGAAAAGCCAAAAGACAACAACAACAGAGGATGAAGACTTGTCCTAGAACAGAAAAACATTAACACGTGGACTAATCCATTAGGTGTTACAGAAGAAACTGTTCAAACACAGGGCTGATATTCATAGTCAGTGGTGAAAATAATTTGTCATTTTCTTTTCAAAGACATTGTTGATGGCTACTTTCTTAAAATTTGCCAATGTGAATGTTTATTCCTAAGGATACTATCTGAAATTCAATATGATTAATACTCGCTGAGATAAAACTGCCATTGTACTGCCACTTTCCTTTATGTATTTGCATTAATACTTGACAATTCTTGGTCAAATTTGTAAACTCGATCTGTATTTTTATCCTCTACTTGCTGAATGTAGTCTGAGTAATTGCTGAAAAAGTCCATTAGAATTTGTCTTTTGATCATGTTAATCAATGAGAAGAAAAAAAAACTTGTCGATACACTGACATATTTATTATATTGGTAGCATCACTTCCCTTACTTCATTCATACATAATTAATAAAAATGATGTGATGTCTTATGAGAAAGTCTAAAACTGACTCCCCACAGAGAACATGTGCTAACTGCAGAAACACATCCCATAGGATTCATCTGAGTAACCTTATCACATCTTTTTCCCTACTTTGTTCCAGTTGTTTTTGAAGCATATAAGAGATTAAGGTGGGGGAGGGGGTTATCTTCTTGCAACATCCTGGGTGTTCTTTGTACTCTGAGCACTATCAGATTACACATGAAAAGTTAATTTGGTAGCCTTAGTACAGAAGACCATCAGTATAAGATAATCAGCTTACAATAAGAAGAAAAGGCTACCACATCATGCTGGGATTCATACAAAGCAGGAACATGAATTCTTATGGATGAAATACTGGAACGGTGAAGTGTATGTAAATTATTTCAGTTGTATAAATGACCTCTATTATGCAGACCTTTTCCAAAAATGCATGCACATTTCAGCGATGACTGTGCAGAAATGCCACATCTGCTCAAAGCTCCTTTGTATGAATGCCTTTGTTCTCAGTGCTGCCAGTATTGCAAACTAAAAAAGCAGTAAAGAGCCTTTGTGACATAAACCAGTATGGTGTCTCCATGTTAAACGTATTCACTATGTTGCAAACATGATCTTTTAAAATCCACTGAATAGAGTAAGAAAACAGATCTGAATGACCAGGCATGCTTCACTACAGGGGGTAAATGACCTGCAATTTGCAGTTAGTGACAGAAATAGTTTTGGTTGATCGATAGCCTGTGTTTTGTAGCTGGAAGTGAAACACACAAAACTGCACCTCTTATTGAGTTTTATCCTTTTTAGTCCCGACAATTTTGTTCATTTAAGGAATATATGCCTATTCAAAATATTCTTTCACATTAGAGACAGAGTTTTCTAAATCACTGAATATACTATTCTAAAACTAGTAAACCAAAAAGGAGTAGCACAGTACAGAAAAAAGGTGTAAGCTCCCATTTGGAGCAAAACTAATAACTGTATACTATCTTGGTTTTGAAACTCTTCAGTGCCACATCAGTATTAGTAAGGCTAGACAGTAAAGTGATCTACATATCAGCAAATGTGCTGCTATAGGATAACTCTTCAGAGCAGATATATCCCCATCAGCTCATCACTGTGTTTTTCTCAACACAGTCAGCAGGATCAATGTGGCTGACCAGATGAAATAGCCTCGAGTTGCTTTTTGATCAGAAGCTTTTGTATAAATACTGCCTGACCTGGCCCACCATTTTCAATGCCATAATACCTTAATAGGCAGTTAAGACCATCTTTAACAAAACTAGCTTAGAGTGGTTAAAAATATCTCAAAACCAAGTAACTGAGCGTTGTGTAATATGGGCCTATGGTGGCTTATTCAGTCATTAATATTACAGCTTTTGTGACAATTTAAAGTAATCATTATTATAAGAAATGTGTTATCACCCTGTTTATTCTCATGACTAGTTTAGTTATCACTTATTTGGTGGCTATGTTTATTTGTTGTGATGTAATATGTGTCATAACTACTATCATTGCCTTTTAATGACTCCTTGAGTTTAGACAATGCTAACTGACCTCCTGTAACCCATTATACTTCATTCAAAAAGAAAATGATGGACAAAACAAGAGCTGAAACAGTTTTAAAAAACATGCAGACTCGAAAGAAGATGCAATGGGAACACTGAATGAGGACAATATTTAGAAAGGATAAATGTTAATATGGCAAACAATATAAATATGAGGTGCATTCTGAGACACCTTAAACCCTTTGAAATCAGTAAGCACTGCACAATAAACAAGTATTTGATTAATATAAATGCAATATAAAATATTATGACTCAAAACTTTACATAAAATGAAAGTTTATATTTGAACTGAATGTAGGGAATTACATTGCATGCTGTCTGATAAAAGTCCCTTTTTTCAAACTGTAAACTGTCTTTATTTTGCTGTGAACAAAGGTACTTTGGCAGCAGAGAAGGGAAGAGTAAAGAAGTAAATGACTGATGAATGAAAACGGAAACTACTGCATTATGCTATGTAAACCAACAGATGATACTGTTAAGTTACTTCTGACAGTGATAATGTATGCAGTACGTCCATGTATGTATACAAAATTAGTGTGGGTAAGTATGTTGACTGAAAATAGGCTAGATAGCAGGATTCACAAAACTAATATAGCAATAACAAATAACTGGCTGTGGTATATTGCAGATTTACCCATGGTTGGTGTGGTTTAATCATGAGGGTGAAGCCCCAGTAATTAAACAAAGGCAACCATGGGTAAATCTTTAATACCTCACACCCAGAAGTTGGTTATTGCTATTATACAATGACATTATTTAAATAAATAAATAAATAAATAAATAAACTTACTTTTCTTAAATTATGTCTTTGTATAATGGCACCTTGGTGTTTTTCTGCCTTATTTAGGCATCGTGTTGCATTTTTCATGGACTGCGCATGCGTGTGGGACTTACATTCCCTCGCTTACATAGTACATCAGTGCTTTGAAAGGAAGCAATGGAGAAAGGAAGATCTCCTTTGCTTCTTTTTTTTTATTTTATTTTTTATTTATTTATCATTTGTTAACCGGGAAAGTCCGACTTGGAGCAAAGCCAATTTTCAGCGGAGGCCCTGGCAGAAAGGCTCCAGATGCATGTCTTTGTAACGTGGGAGAAAACTGGAGCACCCAAAGGAAACCCACACGAACGCAGGGAGGACATGCAGACTTCACACAGAAGGCACCCTAACCGAGAATCTAACCGGAGAACCTCTTGCTGTGAGGTGACAACACTACCGCTGCACCACTGTGCCATCCATATTATATATTATATTTATATTGTATATTATAATGTGTATATATATATATATATATATATATATATATATATATAGGGTCTATATTATATCCTCAAACGCTTAAAAAGCGAACGCTGATTGATCAAACATATTTTCGCGAAACTGCAAAATATCGAAGCAGCAGAAACTCAAATTTTTTCCTAGGGAAAGAATTTGGTTGTCCGTTTCTGTTGCTTTGGTATTTTCAGTGTTATGGTGGAAAGTTACTGCTCGGATTCAGTTAAGTGTGCGATTGTGTGGATGTGAGTGTTAGGGTGATTTAGGTGAGTTAGGGTTAGGGCTCGGGTTAGGTGTGTGTGCGATTTGAGTGGACATGAGGGTTAGGGCAGATTTAAGTGGGTTAAGGAGCGGGTGAGGTGAGTGTGCGATAGTGACAGACCTTAGGGTTAGGGTTTGGGTTAAGGTAAGTGGGTAGTTGGTGGTGTGTGCATAGTTTAGTGTAGGGTTAGGTATCAGATTTTAGGTGTATGTGTGTGGATTTCTGTTTGTTTGGTGTGCTTGTGTTGTGTGTATGTGTTTTGGATCAGCGATTTTTTTCCCTGGGAAAAAAATAATCGCTGATCTGACAGTTCGAGATTGTAAGCTTTCGCTTAAATTAGGTCGATCAATCAGCGTTAGCCGCTTATATATATATATATATGATATATATATATATATATCTATATATATATATATATATATATATATATATATATATATATATGTGTGTATATTTATATATATATATATATATATATATATATATATATAAAACATTGTGGCCTGCAGCCATCAGTGAGAAAATAGCTAGTGTGTTTCCTTTTATTGTCATATTTGGTATCAGCCTTCGGAGTGACGTCTGAACAGATTGCCATGCCTCCAGTGCTCTTGGAAGATCATTTTCCTTCCTTAACAAGTTTGCAAGATTACAAGAGGGTGGAGTTGCTGTGTCTGGTTAGTAAAGCATGACGCTTTAGAAATAGCTACACCAGCTAAAATATTTACTTGCCATCTAACAAGAATAGACAGGTTTAGAAATAAAATACTTCAGGCAGGAAAATGAACAAACCAATGAGTTACAATAGCTCCTGCTCTGCCTAACAAGCTTTGAGTGATAGACAACACTGGAAAAGTCTTTACACATCTTTTTGTAGAGAGGTTTAGCTCTATGCCTTTGCAAAAATATGGATATAGTTAATATCTCATTTAATTCCTGGCTAGGGAGTGAATTTTATGTTTTAATAAGAGATTAGGTAAATTCAAACAATGTTACAGAAAATACATAAAAGGTCACAAAAATAATAAAAGCAGACTACGAAGAGCAAGTTTGTAGCAGACAGAAAAAGAATGTAAGTTAAATAGAATAAAATATAATCTTTACCATGACACAATTTCACTTATTGGTTTGGAATATAAATGGGTTTGTTGATAAGAAAATAAAAACAAAAGAATGCACTGACCTATATTTACAGTAGCAATGCACAAGTAATAATGTTACAGGAAACAAACCTCAGTCATAGAGAACATGAACATTTTTTAAAGAAAAGTGGGAAGGAGGGTGTTTTTGCTGGAATACAGAGAAGAAAAGAAAGGGGTCTTAACATTAACTGAAAAGGTAATAGGAATAAATCTTGAGGAACAAAAGAAGGGCAGGCAGAGAAGATTGATACTGGTGAGAAGCTGTTGGCAGTGTATAAATTACACTGTCTGCACTACATATATATTCCAACAAAAGTAGTGAGACATGATATAAAGAGTATTATAGGCGAAGTTACAGCTTTTCATAAATGATGTATCAGGGGATCGGGACTCTCTATAGGAAATAAAAATATGTCTCTGTAGGGCCAAAATACCACCAAATGCTCTCTGTGTGTAGATACATAGACAAATATATGATTGCATTGAACTTATTGAGGTAATTTAAATAAGATAGAATTAAATGGAATATATATATATAATGGTGAAATATGGTTCCTGAGCAAGATTAGATAAATGCTACATATTAAAAGAATACTGTTTTATGGTATGGACCATAACGGTACATCTGGTGATAGTGTCAGACCACACACCTATACAAATTAAGATTTGTAAGCAAGTAAACTTATATTTTGTCATTTTGCAGTATTCTTTCTGAAAAGTGAGCTATTTAGTGATTGTGTAACAATAACCTTGAGATGTTATCCGATTTAAACCTAAGCAGTAAAGGCCTCACAGAGAACTAAGATCATTTTAAACTGAAGATGAGAAATGTGATCACAGTGAAAGCAAATGAGATCTGGCACAATAGCCGCAGTATGTATAGACTTAGGATGTCCAACAGGTGGCCTGTGGGCCGTAATCCAGACTAGTGAAGCATTACATGCAGGCCATGACTCTAGAGTTAGGATGTCCAACAGGTGGCCTGTGGGCCGTAATCCAGACTAGTGAAGCATTACATGCAGGCCATGGCATGTTCCAAATCTTTGAACATTAAAACATTTTTATGTGAGCTTTTACTACAGTAAATGTGCCTTGGCATTTTAAAAGTGGCTTCACAGTTAATCTCACATAGACATGACTACATGACACACTTTGAGGAAATAAAGAGTGATATAAGAGAAAGGTCCCTTCTTCATTTGTGTTTCATTGGTGGTGTTTGTGGCAATCTGAACTTTTTTGGGAAAGACTGCCTTTGCTTTCAAAGAACACTAGCCATGTAAGTGTATGTGTGTGTGTAACTTGAGATAAATAAGAGCAAGTGTGTTTGCCTGTGTTTGTATGAATGCAGTGTTCATGTGTTTGTTTGCAGAAGTGATGTGTGCTTGTGTGAAGTAAAAAAGCAATGAGACTGTCTGGGTGTTTGTGAATGTATTTTAGATATAACTTGTGAATGTATGTTTGCTTGTTTGTATGAATGTAGTGTTAGGGTAAGAGCATTTATTTGCAAGAGTGATGTAAGCTTGTGTGAAGTAGAAATGCAAACTGATTGTGGGGATCCATGAGGAAATTGGTGTCCTTTAGTACTTGTGCACATATAGTTAAACTACTGAAGGGGTTTCTGGTGCAAATAATTCATTTTATTGTCATTTAATTGCTTGTGCATACATAGACAAACTATTGAAGGAATTGTTGGAGGAAATAATTAATTTTGGTGTCGTTTCAGTCTTGGACATGCATGGGCAAACTACTAAAGGGATTGTTGGGGCAAGTGATTCATTTTGGTTTCTTTGAAATACTTGTGCATATATACTGAAAGAATTTCTGGGAAAAATAATTCATGTTGGTGTCCTTGAAGTAATTGTGCATATATGGACTAACTACTGAAGGGATCATTAGGGGAAATGATTCATTCTGGTGTCACTGAAGTGCTTGCTTATACATAGTCAAACTACTGAAGGGATTGCTGCAGAAAACAATTCATTTTCTGACAGTGAAGTGTTTGTGCATACATGGACAAACTGCTGAAGGGATTGTTGAGGAAATAATTCATTTTGTGTCAGTGGAGTGTTTGTGCATACATCGTCAGACTTCTGAAGGGATTGTTGGACTAAACTAATTTTGGTGTCATTTGAGTGCTTGTGCGCAGATGGTTAAATTACTGAAGGCATTGAAGCCGTGGTGGTGCAGCGGTAGCGTTGTTGCCTCACAGCAAGAGGTTCTTCTGTTTGATTCTCGGCTGGAGCGCCTTCTGTGAGGAGTCTGCATGTCCTCCCCGTGGTCGAGTGGCGTTTGAAAGTCATGCGTAGAATGGGCATGCCTTCGTTGAAAGTTGGGCGTCAAGCTGGCACCTCGGCACTGTAAAAATCTACTGCCAATCATTAGCAGACCAGAGTTCCGCTGTGGCAACCCCTAACTGGGAAAAGCCGAAAGAAGAACATTGCTGTGGAAATGGTGTCATTTACTGCTTGTGCATACATGGTTAAACGACTGAAGGGATCAGTGCATACCACTGATATCATACCTCCCAGCTGTCCTGATTCTGCAGAATGTTGTGATTTTTGTCTCATATTTTTGGTCTGTTCCTCATGAAATTTGTGGTTTCCTGGCAAATATATGTTAGAGTATTGTTGCACAAAATGAGAAGGCAGTGTGGGGGAAGGGTTCACAAGTGTATTAGAGGTATCCATTTTTTTTTGCCTCATAAAATTTGTGGTTTTCTGGCAAATTATAAAGGACTAAAGCCACAAATGTGACTACTGAGTTTCAGAGTTCATAGTATTAAGAAAATGCAAATCAGTCTAAAACCTGATACATTTATGCATATCAGAGCAGTGTTTTAAATTGCAAAATCTGGTATGGTACCAACTTTCTAAGCTTATAAGAGCAATAGTTATAACTGTGTCTTTGCAGAGTGCATTTTGAAGCAGTCTAGTTTGATGTCTAAGCCTGTATCACCATTTTAATTTTAAGGGAGAAAAAAAGATTGTGAGTAAAACTAATTATTGAAGTGTAACCTGATTTGTTTGGTGGAGGAAGTTTGATTTTGTGCATAACTCATTGGTGTGTATGCATACAGTGCATAGACTGCATATCTGACAGACTTGTTTCCTCATTCCATATATTTGTATCTATTATACAATGCCTCCTCTAAAACGTGCATGCTGATTGGCCAGCCCAACCAGCGTGCCCGTTGTAAATCCCTCAATATACTAACGGAAAAAGGTCCGGTCGCCCGGACTTTTTCCGTTAGTATAAAACACTGTCTCGCTATGTTAAAAGAGTTTAACATAGCGACACAGGTTTAAAAAAAGCAACGGAGATCTCCGTTGCTTTTTTTAAAGCTGTCTCGCTATGTTAAACTCCTTTAACATAGCGAATAATAGTAAAGCAACGGAGATCTTGCGATCTCCGTTGCTTTTTTTTTTAACCTGTCTCGCTATGTTAAATGAGTTTAACATAGCGAGACAGCTTTAAAATAAGCAACGGAGATCTCCGTTGCTTATTTTAAAGCTGTCTCGCCATGTTAAACCCATTTAACATAGCGAGACAAAAAGCAACGGAGATCTTGCATTCTCCGTTGCTTTGCCCACAGCTCTGATGTACCGCGAGGCATGCAAAGTACATCAGAACTGCCATGAACACCAGACAGCTGCGGAAGGGCAGCAAAGAGGCATTATACAATGCCATTATTTAAGAAAAGTAATTATTTCTTTTCTTAAATAATGTCATTAGATATAGCAATAACCACTTCTGGGTGTGGGTAATGCTGGATTTACCCACGGTTGTCTTTGTTTGGTCCCTCGCGCTTCGCCCTCGGGACCAAACCACGCCAACCGTGGGTAAATCCAGCATTACCCACACCCAGGCATGGGTTATTGCTATAGTAACCTACTGTATTTGGTGTGGGGAGTTGAATCTGTGCATAATTCATGGATTACTGTGAATGAGTTTAGTATGCATACGCTTATATTATGTATATATTTGACTTCCCTGTATTTGTGCGTATTTGAATTATCTGCAAAGCTAGTTTACTCAGTGCAATCATTATTACTTCAGCGAGTCATTCTGACTTGGTATGCATTTAAGGGGGAGGTGTACTAGGAATGCTGCTACAGTTGTGCATAAACTAATAGTTGAGGGGAGATTGAGAATGACTTTCTCTGCAGTTGGTATTCATTTTTGTTTTGCTGCCTGCACTGAAACATACTGTATTATCAAATGATGACATACTTCCTTCAGTTAATTTACTGTGATCCATTGGTTTTCTACCTAAAGTGGCAATGACATCTTTTGCACTGCAAAATGGTAATTGTTTGGTTTAAAGTGTCTCAGATCTTCTCTTTTTTGGCCTGTAGTAGTTATGAAGCTATTTATAAGGTTCTGCTTTTTGGGCTGCACTTTTTTGAGTTTTTCCACCTGCAGTGATCAGGTGGTAGTTTGTGTGAGAATGTAATATGATTTCAGAGTTCTAGTCTTGCTCCAAACCTGCCAGAGTAGGGAATACTAGACGTCTGTTAATGCATGACATTCACATCAGTGCTTACTCATTCGTTGGGGGGGGGGGGGGTTGTGCTTGATAAACTGCTGTGGTTGAATTGGTAAAAGTTAATTACTGATTAAAGCACATAGAATATGGTCCGTAGAGCACGACTGAGCAGTAACTGAATTACTGTGGAATTATCTCATGTCCATCACAAGTGGCACTAGTGTACTTGGTAACTGTAACTTGTTTGGCAGGGATATACTGATCATTGATATGGCTTGTTGGGTGGGCAATATGCACGGTCTTGTCAGGGATTTAGAGGAGCAACAGCTACCTTGATGCTAAGAGGCTCTTGTTAAGTTTCATTCTGGATTATTATGTGCACATTTTCAGAATGCATTTTGAAAGGCATCTAGGATCGAAGAAAGTTGGCCAGTTTACCCCATGTCTCTCTTGGTTCCTCTTCCCCACAGATATGTATCAAATCATGTTTACTGCTCAGGTAAGAAATACTGACAGTGAACATTTTCAGAAGTTCATGATCTGAAGAGTATTTTGTCAGTGAACACTATGGTGTCAATTTGTGTTTAATTTGTCTGGAAACTATAGCTGTACCTAAGGTGTGCACCATAAACTACCTTTACACTACAAAGTATGCAGTTAAATTCTGGACAACTGAGGACTTGCAGAGTAAAAGCCCTGAAGCAAGTTATTAACAGCCAGCAGTCACTTTTCAAAGTCACAAGCCATAGTAGTGATGTGTCATTGAAAGTTATTGGTTAGCAGAAATGCAAAAAGAGGGAAGCCATTTTCATATAGAGAGTTTGTCAAAGACTGCCTTGGAATATTTACAGATGTGACATGTCCAGAGAAAAAAATAGTGGGAAATCTGAGGCTCTCACATTGGACCATTAGAAGACAAGTGGTGGGCCTGCATGCAAGCATCAAATACAATCTTTGTAGAAGACTACAACATTGTAGTTGTAACGCCTACTTGGGCATTATAGATAAGCTCACCAGCTTAAATATAACCCCCTATGTCACTAGATGGGTTGCAAACTGGCTCAAGGACAGAACCCACATGGTTAGAATTGCTGGAGCCATTTCAGACTCCAAACCAGTTACAAGTGGCATCCCACAAGGCTCAGTCCTGGGACCTCTCTTGTTCGGTATATATTTCTCGGAGGTACAGGCCAACATGGAAGGACTGTGGCTGACCAAGTTCACAGATGATTGCAAACTGGATGCCATAATCGACTCTCCAGCTGACACAAGCATCCTCCAAAAGGACCTCATAGAAACAGACAACTGGTGCCAGAGCCATGGCCTCAAGCTAAACGCCAAAAAGTGTATAGTCATCCCCTTTGGCAAGTGCCCACAAATTACCACATAGGTGGTAATCCATTAAGTACGGAAGAAGTAATTAGGGACCTGGGGACCCAAGTTGATAGCAATCTCTCATTTGACAACCACGTGGCCAAAGTGGTTAGAAAAACATTTTATATAGCCCACCTAATCATGAAGGGATTCACATCTAGATCAGGGGAGGTCATCATGCCTCTTTACTCATCCCTCATCAGGCCCATAATTGAGTACAATGCCCCTTTTGGGATGTACCTTACCAGACACCTGCAGCAACTGGAAAGACCCCAAAAGTACCTCACCAAGAGGATCAAAGGGCTCAAAGGTGCCATATGCTGCCTGGTTAAAGAAACTCCAGCTCTACTCAGTGGCATACCGCCTGCTCAGAGGCGATCTGTGCCTGACGTATAAAGCCATGTCCAACCCGGAATTAATGGACATGCTGCACCTCAGAAAATCCAAATCCCATTGAGCTACGCACTTGAGAGACTTGAACCTCAGCACTGAAATAAATAGGACATGCTGGATGGACAGATTCATAACCCAGAGGCTCCCTTCACTCTGGAATAAAATCCCAGTCCAGGTTAGGCAGAGTCCCTCATTGACTCTCTTCAAGAGGAATCTTGATGAGTGGATGGGAGATCGTAGGTTTACCCCGGGTATCACTTCTCTGTCACTGTTAGACAGAGGCACAGTATACTAACCTCGAAAAAGGGCATAGCAAAATTAATTTAAAATGGGTGGCGAAAGCCAAACACACTCTGGCTAGGCTTATAAATGCCCTAGGGCAGATAGCCTAGTGTGAACCTATGAACCTATTGTAATTTCTTTAGCTTAGCACTTGAAAGAAGTATTGTTTCATAGGTTCATAGATCATTATTAGGCTAACTGTCCTTATGAGCCATTTTAAGCCTAGCCAATTACTCCATGTGGGAATCAAACCCTGCACCTTGTGTCTCTAAGGGAAATTCCTTAAACATTATACCAACCTCCCTCTCAAAGGATGTAGCAGATTATCAGTAATGACACTAAACTAACCGGCCTTGTGGGACATTTTAAGCCAAGACAGTTTCCCTTTGAAAGGTGAGAATCAAACACTGTACCTTGTGTTTGTTGGGTAAACAGCTTGACCACTATACCAACCCGACAGTATTTTTTTGTTAGTTGTGCAACCATGGTAGGACTCAAAACTGCAATCTTCTGATCCAAAGTCTGATGCCTTATCCTTTAGGCCATATGGCCAACTGATCCATTAGGTCATATGGCCAACTGCTGGGGTGATGTTGAGTACACTGCCTAGCTGGTTATATTTGTTCAAGTAGTTTCCAAGTTTTTCAGTATGCTGGAAGAACTGCTTGATGTTTATGCAATGAAGGGCAGAGCAACATGAAAGGGCATTTCTGAGCAAATGAAACAAGAATTGGGTAAAATGAAGCTCAGTGAAGCAAAACTCTCTGGGGTTAGTATAGATGGTGCTCCCTCTATGATGGGGAAGTAAAGTGGGATTTGTAACTTTAATAATGAAGTCTGTGCCACATGAACAAGGCACACCAATGCATTATTCATCAAGAGAGCATGTGTGCTGAAACACCTGAAATGAAAGAGGTCATGGAAGAGGTAATTGCAAATGTTAATTTCATAAGATCACGGTGTCTAAATCACGGGCACTTTAAAGCTTTTCTTGAAGTAGTAGGTGCACAACATTATGATGTGATTTACTTCTGTCAAGTCTGGTGGCTGCACCATTGGGAATATACTGGTTGTTGCATGACAAAATTCTTCGTGACTGATAAAGGTAAAGCTACCAGGTTCTTGGAAGATGATCTTTAGTTAAAAGGCGTGGCTTTTCTTGTAGACATCATAAAGTTGTTGGCAGACTTAAATATGGGATCAGTTGGTTAACAAACTGTACGGGCATGTAGTCACATTCATTCAAAAGCTGGAACTACTGCAGATGCATTTGTCCAAGCAGAAAGTATTTCATCTCTCAACCCTAAACACAAGACCTATTGATTCAGTCATTTATACAAAATGAACTACTATCCAAGCTTGTTTAAGAATGCAAACATAGATATGGGGACTTCCATAAACACCATTTTAAGGTGAAGACCTTTGGGGACCCTTTTGCAGTTGATCCCTGCAGTTAGAACACATTGAGCTTCACAACAGAAGTGATGTGAGGAGAACATTCACAGAGAGCAGTCTCAGTTTATACAGTAATCATGTTTTGGCAGAAACTTTTCCAAGTATCATAGAAAATGCTATGAAATTTACTGCACTTTTTGGCAGCACATACTGCTTTGAAAAATATTTCTGTAGAATGAGACTGTGAAAAGTAAATCAAGATCTCTTATCACAGATGCCACTTCAAAAGTTGGTGCAGACACAGAGCACTTGTGCAAGAACAAGCAATGTCAGAAGTCCCATTAACTGATTTTGCAGGTCATGTCTGAAAACTTATTTTACTTCAGTCCTCTGACACATCTTGACTTGCACAGCTATGACATTACTTAAAGTACTTTCATGTTTATATGCATCATTACTTTTGCAGTGTTGTGGCAAGAATACTGTCAAGTGTACTTGCACCAGTATTTGTTGTAGAAAGGATACTTGAAAAATACTTTCACATATACTTGCATTACTGTAGCAAGGATTTGCTCCAATATATTTGTACTTTTGTAGAAAAGATACTTAAAATATGTTTGTGTAGTTGTACCTGTACATTTGCACTGATGTAGCAAGGATATTATTTGTTTAATGTTATCTTGTTAGTTACTACTTTAGTTTGCATAAAAGAATTAAAAAAATAATCTGAAGGAGCCAGTGTTGTTGTCTGTTTTTTTCAGTGACCGAGGCACACCTTTGACTGTGGTGGGTATACAAAGCAGAAGAATCTTCAGTTATAGAAATGCGGCCCTCCAAACCTTGCCAAACCTGGCAAATGGCCCCTGAACTAAAAAGGTCAGACACCCCTGACAGTAATGGGTTTATGGACATGAAAAGTAATAAGTGGAGCCCAACAGGTATAAGTGAAAATGGAAGATCAATAAGTGGTACACAACAGGTATAACAGAAAATGGAAGATCAATAAGTGGTACACAACAGGAAAAAGAGAAAATGGATCAATAAATGGTACACAACAGGAATAAGAGGAAAAAGAAGATCAATAAGTGGTGCACAATTGGAATAAGAGAAAATGGAAGATTGATAAGTGGTACACAACACGAATAAGAGAAAATGGAAGATCAGCAAGTAGTATACAACAGGTATAAGAGGAAATGGAAGATCAATAACTGGTACACAACAGGTACAAGAGAAAATGGGAGATCAATAAGTGGTACACAACAGAAATAAGAGAAAATGAAATCAATAACTGGTACACATCAGGAATAAGAGAAAATGGAAGATCACTAAGTGGTACACAACAGGTATAAGAGAAAATGGAAGATTAATAGGTGGTACACAACAGGAATAAGAGGAAATGGAAGAGCAATAAGTTGTACACAACAGGTATAAGAGAAAATGGAAGATCAGTAAATAGTACACAACAGGTATAAAAGAAAATGGATGATCAGTAAGTGGTGTACAACCTGAATAAGAGAAAATGGAAGATCAATAAGTGGTACACAACAGGTATAACAGAACATGGAATATCAATAGGTGGTGCACAACTGAAATAAGAGAAACTGGAAGATTAATAAGTGGTACACAACATGAATAAGAGAAAATGGAAGATCAATAGGTGGCGCACAACAGGAATAAGAGAGAAATGGAAGATCAGTGAGTGGACACAACAAGAATAAGAGAAAATGGAAGATCAATAAGTGGTACACAACAGGTATAAGAGAAAATGGATGATCAATAACTGGTACACAACAGGTATAAGATAAAATGGAAGATCAATAAGTGGTACACAACAGGTATAAGAGAAAATGGAAGATCAATAAGTAATGCACAACAGGAATAAGAGAAAATGGAAGATCAATAAGTGGTACACAACAGGAATAAGAGAAAATGGAAGATCAATAATTGGTATACAACAAATTGAAGAGCAAGTGAAAGAAGTTAGAATGTGAAACCGTACTTAGGAAATATGAATGAATGTACAACAATGGTTTGAAGGCAAGTATTTTTGACAATAACCCTTGTGCAACCAACTTTTGAGGCAACTAATGGTATACAGGATAATAACTAAAATCATGAATTATAAGAAATGTGAACCCTGGAAATATAAGAATGTAATAATTAATTATTAAAGTACATTATATAAACAAGATGTAGGGGGTTAGAATAACACACAGGAAATGGTAACATATTTTAGACAGTTACAAGTTTCTTGGTTATCAGAAGTAGAAAGAAAGGTATTAGCAATACAGAACTGTAGAAGAAACAGAGTAGGAGATAAAAGCTGGTCTAGTACTTTTCTTCAATATTTTTCTGACAAGAGGTGTGCCCTTGACTTGCAAAAGAGCAGTAATGGCAGTAATACCACAGTAAGGCAACAAGGGATAAAGGGTCATACAAACCTTTTTTAATTCTGAATCATGACTACAAAACAGTGTTTGTGATTATTTTTGGGAAACAGAATGAGAAAAATATGTCTAATAGACCTGGATCAGTATGGCTTTATAAATGGTAGGAAAACATTTGACAGTATTCAAAAGGATTCATCAGATAATAATAATAATAATAAAAATAATAATAAAAATAATAATAAAAATAATAATAATAATAATAAAAGAAGAAGAATATATTGTTTATAGATTTGGATGCTCACCAAGCATTTGGCAGAGTGAGTATGGATTTTATGAAAATATCCTTTGAAGCATTTGGGTTACCATAATCATGGACAACATTAGTATTTAATATCTACAGAGGAGCTCAAGCTAAGTTAAAGTACGGTGGTGAGCTGTCTAAAGTGTTTAGCCTTATAAGAGTAACTAGACAGAGCTGTCCACTTTTGCCATTAATCTCTGTTTTATATTTAGAGCCGTTAAACAATGTTTTAAGACACTCAAGCATAATTGGATATAAATGATGAAATATTAATGAGAAATAACCCTTTTTTCCCGGTGAAATCATATTATATGTTACTAATCCCGAACATGGTTTAAAATTTTATTTTACAAACTGAAATATTTAATACTATGGTGGGATATAAAGTAAGAGAAACAAAATTAAAGGCTAGAGTAGTGAATTATGTCCCAACATATGACTTGGTATATCTCTTCCTCTTTCTGTGGGGTCATTACTGGATGAAATACCTGGGGATTTGGTTGAAACATGTTGAGCAAGCAGCTTAGAAAATGTGGGAAGAAAATATTCAAAAGATTATAACTAAGGTAAGACAATGGAAATATTTATGTTCATCGATAATAAGATACAAGCATCATCAACAGAATTGTTTGCAGGGAAAAGTATATTTTGCAGAGGATAATTCTGCGGTGGACAGACTCCACATCCACATGAATTAAAGTTCATCCCTGTCCATTTTCAAGAGCAAATTATATCTATTGATTGTAAACAGAAAATCTACCTCATTACTGCCCCCTGTACTACTACTGGACGGATGCAGCTCCTAAATGCATTACCCCATGCATGGGTCCCCTAAACTTATCTATGGTATGATTCCATTTATTCTTATTAGAGGTAATATATAATTATCGACCATGGGATGGGTAAGGCCAATCTATAACCAGATAGGTTAGGTTATTTTGAGCACAAAAAAGGGAAACTGGCTAGGCTTAAAATGGCCCACAAGGGCAGCTAGCCTGGTACTTACCTATGAACTTATAAGATGTTTTCTGTCCCACTGGCTCTTTATGTAGATTAGGTTTATATGTTTCAACAGTGACAACAGATATTGAAAATATGAAAAAGGATATTAAAGGGGTTTATTTTGGATAAAAAAGGAAAAACTAATACTACCAAAGGAACAAAGTGACTTCCAGATTTGCAGGCATACTATAAGGCTACACAGCTGAGATTAATATATTACATTCAGGATGCAAAATATTTACCCAGATGGAAACACCTGAAAGGCATCGTACCCATATAGGTAACAACATGATCACACATGGACTCTTGGTAGAGTTAAGCAGTTAATACACAGAACATTATGTACAGTCTCATATACATATAAATGTTTAGCAAATTTTGGTATGTTATTCTATGTGCCAGATTCCAAAAGAGTTGCTCTCAATGTAATTGACTTACATCAGTGTAAGAACTATCTATATGCAGGCTTACTACAGGGACCATATTCCAAAACTCTTGCTATCAGCCTCCTCTCAATGTAAGTGGTCCCTTACACTGAGACCAAGTCTTTTGGAATTGGGGCCTATATATATTAACAAAATGTACACAGGAGAAAATGGCATGAGCATTTGTGGAAGAAAAAAAAAACAAAGAACCGAGATATTGGGATCTGATGATAAAAATAAATGAGGTAATAAAAAGTGATGAAGCTAAACAAACGTTTTGGTTATTGAAGTCAGATCAATTTACATATACAGGTCTGATATTAGAGTTCACGAAAGATATGTATAGACCGGATAATAATTTTGTTGAACCACAAATCTGAGAGGGAAATAGTAGTGCAAAGTTAAAAAATATCATGCCGTGAATGACTAAATGAACATATTATATATGATCAGCAGAGAGAAATGTGTCTTAATCCTAGATATGTAGCTAAAGCAAGAATATTTCACATTTTTGCATGGAAATGTTTGCACAGAATATTTTTATACATTTACAATGTTTGAAAATATGTTCCCACAGACAAGAGGCATATGATGGAGATGTGATAGTTCAGAAAGTTTTTCTTGGGAGCATATATTCTGGCAATGTACGTTGTTGCTTTGGTATAAAAATGACTCCAATAATACTCTATGCCTTTTACTGGGGTGCCTTCTGTGTGGAGTCTGCATGTCCTCCCTGTGGTCACGTGGGTTTCCTCCAGGTGCTCCAGTTTCCTCCCACATCCCAAAGACATGCTGTAGGTGGACTGGATACTGTAAATTGGCCCTAGGCGTGAGTGCGTACATGTGTGTGCCTTCCGTTGAAGGCTGGGCGTCGGGTGGGCAACTTGACACCGTAAAAACTTCACTGCCAATCATGAGCGGACAGGTAATCCGCTGTGGCGACCCCTAACTGGGAAAAGCCAAAAGAAGAAGGTGTAAAACAGCATGTACTAAAGAAGTGGAAGCATCATAATCTTTGGTGTTGATAGTGACCGAGAAAACTATAAATAGAAAATGGAACTCCAAAGACAAACATTCAATACGAAATTGCAAATATGGAAGAGAAAACAGCTGGAGAATGGAAATAGAACTTAATTGTAAAAAAAAAAGGGGGGGGTTGTATGTAATGCTGTACTGGGATTTGAGCTTGAAGAGGATGTTGACATGGAACAAAGTAATTACAATCTATATCCATATTATAAAGTATATTCCAATACAAGGAGATAAGTTACTAATTCAAATACGAAGACCTGTAATATATTGAAAAATGTTACAATAAAGTATTTACATTGCTCAAAAGAGTTTGTGTATAATTGTTTAGTTGAAGTTATTTAGTCTGAAGTGTGTATTCATGATTGCTCATTTTTTCTGTATATTCCATTTAATCTGTCTTGTTACATCTGGTGCTGTTCTCCATAGGCCTCTTTGTAAAAGAGCTCTGCTCAGTAGGACTAACCTAGTTAACAAAGAGCAAATAAATACATGCATACATATATGTGTGTGTGTGTGTGTGTGTGTGTGTGTGTGTGTGTGTGTGTGTGTGTGTGTGTGTGTGTGTGTGTGTGTGTGGACTCCTATCAAAACATCAACTTATATATACATACATACATATATACACCAAAACAACAACTTACCATAATACCGAACTGCATATGATGTGCTGCCAGCACCAGTCAAAACCTTTAAAACAATACTAATAAAAAAGAAACATTTTAAACAAAATTATACATGCCCCTCACAACCCCTGTAAATGATATATACCAACTCCGAGATCATACTACAGTGGGGAAAATAGTAAATGCCAGCAGTGCATGTGAAGTTGTGTTTCAGTGTTTTACACTTGCGGCAATGTTTACCTTCACTTTTCTGGATTTACGGTGTTTCTGTCTTGATCATATGCAGTTCGGTATTATGGTATGTGTGTGTGTGTGTGTATGTATATATATATATATATATATATATATATATATATATATATATATATATATATATTTATATATATATAGGTTTACTATCAAAATCTCGATGTTTGACAATGTCGAATTCTTGCATATTAAGTAGGTGAAATGTTGAATCTGATGAACAAATTCAGCAGATTTGACATTTTCACTGAATATCGAATGTGATGTCCATATAGGTGCCAAGGTAAGTGTAATTCCTAAATTGGATATCACATTTTTGTAGGGAGGGAAGCCCCACTGCACCCCCTGTGGGAGGCTGTGGCCCCCACACCCCCTGCAAACTATATATCCCAACTCCGAGATCATACTACAGTGAGGAAAGGGATAAATTTCCCAGTCCACACTGTACCATGCTCTCTATTCAAAACATCGAGCACATATCAGCGAATGCACAGTGGCATTCGGTGAAAAGGACTGTTGCTCAATTAACATTCGGAAGCATGAGAATTGGCCAACTGCCGTTCTGCATTCCCATGTTTGCTGAACATTAATTCTATATTTACTTTTTGTTTTTTACTTTGTTTGTTACTTTATTTTGGTATTTACTGTATGCTAATCTATCTGTTGTACATAATAGGTGTATATGTACCGTTCCCTGCCAGGATAATCTGCAGCCTACTCCTCTCTACTTTTTTACCTCCACCCCCCCCCTCTTGAAGCCTCTGTACTTGACTGCACTATTTGCCTCCCTGACTCCTTGTCCTCCTATCTCCCTCCAGGAGCTACTGTAGCAGTATAGTTTTTATCTACTAGATGGTACCCTTCTCTGGTTACTTTCCTTGTACATCTACCTACTGCTTAATATTAGAAACTCTCAGTGAATTAGTGTTTCCTTACTTTCTTTTTTGTAGCCCCAATGTACCCCTTCTAACTCACCACCACAATTCACTTAGCTACCTTCCTCCTCACACTTCCACATAAGTCTACTCCCACCTTTACTCTCCTCTATCTTCACTTACTATCAGTAGTCAGCATTTCACTGATTGTTTTCACTGAATTCTCTTTTTTTCATCCTTCACCTGGTTCTTCCCACTCCGTTCGCCCTGCGGGCTCACTCCGCTCCCCTACCCTACCCCCAAATCCCACCCACCCCAGTGCACCTAGCCTTATACCTCTCTAACCACTCCCACCTCCCCATGATCCAATCCCATCCCACATCTCGTTAAGTATCTCCTATCCTACAATACTCTTCCTAATTAACTTACTCTTGCCTACTTCCTCTTCACCCTTTACTTCTAAAGCACTATGCCTACTTATCCTATATCAACTCACCTTAAACCCCTACCACTACTCTTACTTCTGCCTACGAACATCTTAGCTTCACTAACTTCCAGCTGTACACAAAAGATACTAACCCATTATCCACATCACCTACTCTTAAACACATCAACATTACTTCTGTAACTAACTCCTCCCAAAGTATCAGAGTCATCCACATTAGTTATAAACTACACCAAGTCAAAAAAGCGCATAACATATTGAATCTTACTCTAATTCACAAATCAAAACTACACCTTCACCTCCTGCTTGATGGTGACATTCATCCCAATCCTGGCCCATCCTCTTTTAGACCAGCTAACCCAGAGGAACTCCCTCCCTTTCCCTTTCATACCCCTACTAGTCCTCCTAACTCCCTCTTCATATCTCATTTAAACATACGAAGTGTCAATAACAAAGTGACTCACCTTCATGCCCTAATGGATGTATATAACTTTGACATTCTCTACCTAACCGAAACATGGTTAAAACCAACAACCCAAGACTATGAAATCACCCCTGCTGGGTATAGCATTATAAGAATGGATCACCCTAACAAAAAGGGTGGGGGAGTAGCCGTATTATACAAAGCAGGCCTTCAAGTTACACCACTTGATTTACACCCACCTTTTGATAGCAATGCTGAAGTTCTTATTACTAAGCTTCAGCTTAATATTAGTAAGGCCATCTACATTATATGCTCATACCTTCCTCCAGGTAATAACATCACCTCCCTTGAATATATCCTTAGCTGGCTATCCACTACCTACCCACAAGAAACCATTCTCCTAGGCGACTTTAATATAGACTGGAATACCTGTAATTTCAATAACCCATCTAACCACATAAACCTTTATGGCTTCTCCCAAGCTATCACTTCACCTACTCGTATCCATAAACCTAATAACAAAGAATCCACCCTAGATTGGATTCTTATATACTCTATCCACATCATATATGACAGGTATCCTACCAGCAGACATTAGTGATCACTCACTAACTTACATAATTAGACATAAGACCAATATTAACAGTCCCTCAACTTTTAAAACACCTCGTTGCAATAAACATTTTAACCCAGAACACTTCCAGAATAAAGTGAGTGTATGCAACTGGTCATCTTTAAAACACCTGCAACTAGATGAAGCAGTGGCATACTTCAACTCTAAGTTCCTTGAAATCTTGGATTTCCATGCCCCTTTTCATACTCGAAGGAGCAGTACCAAAAGTGCACCTTGGCTTACAAAGGAAACTAAGCAAAAGATTCTATTAAGAAACAAATTTTGGGCCAAATGGCATTCCTCTCAAACCCCATCAGATTTAAACAACTTAGAAACTCAACTAAAACATCTATACTACTGGACAAAATAAATTCTTCTTTTAACTCCAAGCAACAAAGTCCACAAACATTCTGGTCAGGAATCAATAGACTACTACATCCCGGCAACTCTAAAACACCAACCCCCTCTGGAATCAGCACCAATACTCCCAAACTAATTGCTGATTACTTCAATACCTTCTTCACTGAAGCTATCCAGTCACTTGCTAACTCTCTACCTTCTGTATCCTCTAATCTTTCTTCATCCTTAAAGAACCCACCACCCACTTTCCAACTCCAACCTGTGCCTACATCCCTTATCTGTACTCTCCTTCAAAAACTTAAACCCTCTACCGACCTCTTACCTGCTAAGCATCTTCAAATAGCAGCAAAATTTATTGCTTACCCTATCTCTATCCTAATTAATAGAGCCATCACTGAAGGCACCATCCCATCCATCGGGAAAATCTCACATATAATTCCCCTACACAAAGGTGGTAACTCAACAGAACTTTCTAACTACCGTCCAATTGCCCTACTCTCTCCCATAGCTAAAATCTTTGAAAAGTGCATCCATCATCAACTGCTAGACCATCTCCACCAAAATAACCTTTTAGCTAACTCACAACATGGCTTTCAACCTTACCACAGCACCACTACAACCCTCTTATCATTCTCTGACCATATTAACAAGAACCGTAACCATAACACCCTGTCCTCTGCTATCTTCATAGATCTTTCAAAAGCATTTGATATGGTTAACCATCACCTTCTACTGAATATACTTAAGTCCCTTTCACTTGATAGTCAAGCTCTACAGTGGTTCAAGTCCTACTTACACAACAGGCAACAGGCAGTACTCTGAAACAATACTGTATCTTCCCACCTTACTGTCTCTCTTGGTGTACCCCAAGGTTCTATTCTGGGCCCTCTTCTATTCTCTATCTTTATAAATGATCTGTCTACTAGCATCCCACATGCTGTATCCATTCAATATGCAGATGACTCTACCTTAATTTCCTCAGCTACTGAATCATCTGAACTACAGTCACTCACCCAAAATGTCTTTGAACTTGTCGAGGATTGGTTTTTACAGTGTTGCCTCCTCCTTAACCCTAAAAAGACTAAACTTCTACTGTTTACTCCCACACTCAAGTCCCCCCACTTTACTTCACTATTAAATCTAAAAATAGTACAGTTATATCCACTGACACTACCACTAAACTCTTGGGAGTGACAATTGACCACAGCCTTAACTTTGATACGCATATTAACACCACAATAAAATCAGTTAACCGAAAACTAGGCTCCCTCTATAGAATTAAACCTTTCCTTACTCCCATAGCAAGAACTTCTATTGCCCACACCCACCTCATCTCACCACTCTTTTATGCATCCCCTATATATACTAATCTGTCATAAAGCAACCTCAACAAGCTGTCAATCGCCTACAACAACATTGCCAGATTTGCTACATGCTCTCCTGTTAGATCCCACCACTGACAAAATCTGAAACAACTGGGTTGGCTGGAACTACAGAACCATATTCTACTTCACCAACTAACTATTACCCATAAAACCCTGTATCATCCAAGTAACACACCAATTCTCAAAAGTCTAATCTGCCCATATAAAAATCTTACAAACCTACGCTCTGCAAACAAACTACTCATCTCTACTCAAAAATCTAACAATAAAGCAGGAGAATCTCCCTTCACTAACACTGTAGGCAAAAGCTGTAACCTACTTCCTGGTGAACTTACATCTCTTTCTTCCACTTCACTATTTAAAAAGAAACTTAAATCATACCTTACAACTCACTGGCTATGTCCCTGTACTAACCCTGACTAATGTATCTCTCACTGTTAGTCTTGCCCAACATCTTTTTTTTATTACATCTCTCTTTCTGCAACTTTAAGTCCACAACCATTTAGGCTGACTTACAGTAACTAGGAACAACTCAATTGGCCATCCTACTGTCTTATCAACAACTTACTACCCTACACCTAATTCTTCCAATCCCATTTTTAACTACTTTGTTCTCTTATTCCTGCTCATCACTTTGCTTTGGGTGTCTACCACATACTTCTAAATCCTTCTCCCTCTTCTCATAGTACAAAAAAAAAATGTATATGTTTTTGTTACCTTGGAACACATGTTATCATCTCACAAGATTCTTGTAATTAATGTTTAATGTACTGTTTGTGTAAGTCTTCTATGTGGAGCTTTTCTCCCCGGGCCTCTACTGAAAATGGACATATATCCAGCTAGACTAGCCCGGTCAACAAATGTAAAATAAATAAAATAAATAAATAAAAATAAAATATTTTGATAGTAAACCTATATGTGTGTGTGTGTGTGTGTGTGTGTGTGTGTGTGTGTGTGTATATATATATATATATATATATATATATATATATATATATATAGATATATACGTTCATAGAACAATACTAGGCTATTGGCCTGGAGGCCCTTATAAGCTTAGCCAAGAATTTCACCCATGTTTCCACAAAGTCATGCATGTATGTGTGTGTGTGTATATATATATATATATATATATATATATATATATATATATGGTTTACTTTCAGAATTGTGAAAACCAGAATATAATCCTGTCATTTCATGAATCATATGTCTGAAAATCAAAACAGGAACACAGGCACTATGTCGAATGTAATGCCGGTTCAAAAATTCAGCATTATTCGAAATAGTGCCTATATTCCTGCTTTACACACAACACGGCCTAATGTTACACCCCTAAGCAGTACATACATACTGCACGTACACCCCGCACACCCCCTACAAATAATATATTTCAACTCCGAGATCGCACTACAGTGGGGAAAAGGGTAATTTCCTAATCCCCACTTTACCACGATCATGTAACCGATTATAGCTGTGTGAATGCACTTTCCATTCGTGAAACGGATCAGTCGCACTTATGCAGGTTAGACAAAATGGAATCGGCCAACTGTTAGCCGACATTCCTTTTTTTGTCTAACCTGCACTCGGTATTATAAATGTAAACCTATATATATATATATATATATATATATATATATATATATATATATATATATACACACATATACATTTATATATAGCAACAAGTTGTAGTGCTTGCATTTACAAAAATACGCAGACACCAGCTTTTCAGTTTTAAGTAAAGGTTAATTTACAAAAATAAAAAGTTACTTTCTTGAACAAAAAGAAGTGGTTACAGTCTTTTCCTTCATCATCTTTCTGGCTTCTTCATCCCTCATATGTAGCTGCCTGCAGACTACTCTTCAGCACCTTCTTCATATCCAGAAACAAGGAAATCTGATTTCTCAGGAGATAGTTGGCATGATTTCAAACTGGAAGCATCTGTTACCTATTGGTTGCCAATAAAAATTTAGTGTGTGTGTGTGTGTGTGTGTCTCTCTCTCTTGTTTGCCTTCCTGTAATATTGTATTTTCCTTACAAGATGCTCCTTCCTCGAAATTCAACCCCACAAAGAGCATTGTGCTTTCCAGGGTCCACAGGCACTTGAACTTGTGCCACGGCCCACCTCTAAGGAAATTACTACAAATTAGGCATTAGAACTAGTCATTAATAGAAGACCAGAAGAACCTTTATTCTACTAAGACCCAGATAAAAAAACAACGGGGGAGAAAGTGCCTTATCTAAACTTGCTCCCTCTGTTTGGAACCAGCAAATATCAGGCAAGAAACAACCCTTGACAAATTCAAAGTTGAAGCCAAAAAGGCTATGTTCAAAGATTCATGGTGCAATTGCTTCAGAAATAATGGGTAATTGAGGTTTCACCTAAACACAACAGCTAAAACCCTTAATTTGCACTATTTTGTTTAACTGCCTCTGTGTTTTTTCTAGGATGACCATGTTTGTATTATAATGTAGTATATCTGTAAAAACACAAACTAAGTAATTATTTCTTATCAGTTATATGTATTTTTTTCAATTTGTACATTAACCTCTTGTCTGTAAATATCCTGTAAAACTTATGTTCACCTCAACATTTTATATTTCAGTTTCTGCCTGTTGTGCCCAAACCATGGGCTAAAAATAGTCTGTCAACCAGTCCATTCACCCAGTTATCGAATTGTAATAAATAAATAAATAGAACCACCAGTTCAAGCACTATTTGATGGGATGTCAGCCTGAGACTATGACCTGGATTATGCTCAGTTTTAAAATGTAAGGTTAGTGTGTGAAAGCTAATCTGGACAATTTTGTGTAGCATTTCCTTTGATTGTAGAGACATTCCAGAGGGGCGTGGGCTGTGATTAACACAAATTCTGTATCCAGTAAATAGCACTTTAGAATGGTAAGGGACATTTTTATAGAAAGGAATTCTCTGTAGAACAAAAAACATTTCTCACCATTGGTGATTTGTTTACTTTTATAGCAGAAGGGATCCCCATATGTAAGTTGAGACAAGACTGTACACATACATGCCTCAGCGGTAGCTATGGTTGCCACCCGTCCCGTTGTCGGCGGGACACTCACGGGTTGAGCCCTCTCATCCCACTTCCCACATTCACCAAGAGTGGGACTTTAAAAGTCCCGTTTTCCCCAATCGCGAATTCAATTGCCGTGGAAAAATCGAAAATACTTCCGGTTTTTCCACGGCAATGCGGCTACGTCACCACCCGGACCTGCAGTTAGAGGGATTCCCTGCTAGGTCCGGGTGGTGTAATGCAACAGCAATTGGCTGCAGGGACTGGAGGGGGCAGGGATTTACTAAGTGGAGCCCAATAAAGGTCGCAGCTGTAGAGCACTAAGCTCTACAGCTGTGATCGAAAAAGATCTGCAAATTCTATTTTGCCAGCCAGCCAGCAAGCCAGCCAGCAAGCAAAGAAGCCAGCCAGCCTGCAAGGGAGGGAGCCTACTAGCCAGCACGGGAGCCTGCCAGCCAGCCCAGCCACTTGAGCCATTCCAGCAGGAAGGAAGCAAGCTAGCCCAGCAAAAACTGTGATAGTGGTAAGTACATAATAGCATTTTGTGGCTTTAGTTATTTAAAATGGGAATATTGTGCTTTAAGTTTTTTAATGTTTAGAGGTAGATGGGGATGTAGTATGCAGTATTTAAATCTGTGCAGTGGTTATTTTGAGATTTTTGAGTAGTAGTTTAAAATGGGAATATACTGTGGTTTAATTTTTTTAATGTTTAGAGGTAGATGCGGGTGCAGTACGCAGTATTTAAATCTGTGCAGTGGTTATTTTGAGATTTTTGAGTAGTATTTTTTAAAGGTATAAAACCTGAATGTATATGTAATTGTTATTATTCTTGGGGGTATGATTTGGAAGCATTACTTTTAAAAGGCTGAACTGTGTATAGAAGTTGTTTATTTCTGGTGGGGGGGCAGTGAAATATAAATTTAGTGTGATGTGTTTCTATTGTCGTAGCTTTTTCTGGGTATTATCTGTTTTCAGATAGAAAATGTTCGAGCATAGTTTGCACTTTTTTGTATGGAAATGTGTGCAATTTAATGCTATTTTCAGGAAGTTAGGATATACTGTTTGGGTAATTTTTCCTGTTAGTTCCTGCAAGTCAATGTGTATGTGATACAAGTCTACTTTTTGAGGGGGAATGTTAACAGTTAATGTAATGCATTTATTATTCTAGTAGGTACGTGTTGCCAATTTGCCGAAGCTGTTTCAAGATTGTTTTCATTTATACTTGTAAATGCGTGCATTTAATTTAGTATGCATTTTTAATAAGGTTAAAATGTACTGCTTTGCTTGTAATGTGAATATGGGTGTGCTGCTTTTGCTTGGGCCTGTTTATTGCATTGCTGTGGTGGGTAAATTACTCTTAATTGCTATGTTTTGAGGTAAAAGGAGCCAATGAAGTCTGCTGTACATTGTAGTTTATATTATTTCTCTTGCAAGAAGTATTTTTAAAAGTTAAAATGTTTACGGACTTTTTCCTGTTTTGTTTTTTGTGGATGCATGCTCAGACGTTAATGCAATGTATTTGCGATTGTCCTAAACCATGTTGTTACAGGGTAGTTTGCTTTTATAAGTAGCAAAGTTTGTATTTTGTGTTTTAGTGATATCTTCAATAAACTTATGTACTGTTTTCATTATAATCTGATTACGACCAGTACTGCTGTTGGGCATGTTCATTAATAGATCATTGCGCTGTGTAAATTAGTGCCATACATTTCTTTTAACTGCTGTGGTCAAAAGCTAAATCAGGTCTATGATATCCACTGTGCATTCTCATTCATTTTAGTGTTTTTTGGTTCAGTGAATGCGGTTAACTTTTTTTTCTTGAGGGGTGGGGTGAGGTGGGCACGTTCGGTGGCAAAAATAATGCATTTCATTTTCTACAAGCTGTGTTAATGTTAGTTTTCAGTGGCCAAAATGCCCCCTACTAACTGTTTGTAATAATTCTTTTCTGCTCCATTCCTTGGTTCTTTCACATGCCAATGTTTTTTGAGCCAGTTCTTTCAAGTGCCAATGTTTTTCAAGCCAGTTCTTTCAAGTGCCAATGTTTTTCGAGCCAGTTCTTTTGTGTGCCAATGTTTTTCGAGCCAGTTCTTTCTTGTGCCAATGTTTTTTAAGCCAGTTCTTTCTCATGCCAATGTTTTTCAAGCCAGTTCTTTCTCATGCCAATGTTTTTTGAGTCAGTTATTTCGTGTGCCAATGTTTTTCAAGCCAGTTCTTTCGCATGCCAGTGTTTTTCAAGCCAGTTTTTTTCGCATGCCAATGTTTTTCAAGCCAGTTCTTTCACGTGCCAATATTTTTCGAGCCAGTTCTTTTGCATGCCACTGTTTTTCGAGCCAGTTCTTTTGCATGCTAACATTATTTGGGCCAGTTCTTTTGCGTGCCACTGTTTTTCGAGCCAGTTCTTCCGTGTGACAATGTTTTTGAGCCAGTTCATTTGTGCTGTGCATCAGTATGTTACTGCACTCTACTAGCACAGTTTTGGTAAATATGTTGCATATCAGGTGAGTACAGATTCGAGCATGAAGAGAGCAGCAGCTTCATCACAGTCAACCAGCAGCAAGAGAATGTGCAAGTGGCAGGATGTTTAGAAAACAGAATTCGACTGGATCGAGAGATGCAGTGATGTCAAAGTGTTCTGCAGGTACTGCAAGAGAGAATTTCTAGTGGCCCACGGTGGAAGAAACGATGTTGCACGGCATGAGGCAACTGAACAACACAAGACTGCTATTCTTCAAGCTAAATCCACTCACCTGATGACAAAGTGGGCAAGGAATGAAACCTTGAGGGACCAGAACTTAGGAGCATTGCAGCAGAAGCCTCTGAGGTGTTCCATGCTGTTACGCACAATATTTCCTATAACAGCTTGGACTGTGCAGTAAAGTTGGCCAGCCAGTTGTATAGTGACTCGGACACTGCAAAGAAACTATCTTGTGGCAGAACCAAGGCTGAAGCCATAGTCGAAAATGTTTTGGGATCGCACTCATTGGAATACCTCCTGCATGACCTTCAAAAACCAGGCACTTCATTTGCAATTTTCATTAGATGCTTCAAACAAGGAAAACATAATTATTTGTTGTGAGGCATTTTTCTAAAGAAGAAGGGGTGGTGAATGGCCTTTTGGACTTCTATGAAGACCCTGATGAATCTGCACAGGCTATTTCCCAGCAAATTTCCAACATTATGGAAAGGCACTCCTTGTCCTGGAACAGCATTTCAGCTTATGGGGCTGATAATGCCAGTGTGAACTGTGGGAAGAAATCTGGTATATATACCAGATTAAAAGAAAAGTGCCCATCACTCCAGAAGGCTAACTGTGTTGCCCACATCATTCACAATGCAGCCAAAAAAGCTGCAGCACAACTACCGTATGACGTGGAAGTATTTGTAATGAAACTTTTCAGCCAATTCTCAGGTTCGGCCACAAGGACCAGAGACTTGAAAGACTTCTTTGAGTTTTGTGGCATGGAATTTGAGAGTCTGTTAAGACATGTGCCAACAAGGTGGCTGTTACTATTCCCAGCCATTGAAAGACTGGTGAAAAATCTCCCAGTGCTCCAGTCCTATTTCCTCTCCCAGGGAGTAGAGGAGACTCCCTGGCAGATATGGCAGTACTTTTTAGCTAATGAACATGGTGAGAATGAATTGCCTACACTGCCCCAGTACTATTTGCACTTTCTCTGTGCTGTTCTTGTTGATTTTAATGAACATATAAGTACATTATAAAAATCAGCACTTACTGCCATGGAAACTTTTTGTGTAATGATCTCTCTGAAGCAAAAACTGCAGGCAAGAGCTGAAGGTGCTTTCTTTGGAGGGAAACTTAGGGCACTTATGAACACATTAGATAGCAGTTCTGCTAACAAACTGAAAAGAGACTTCATTGTGTTCTTGGAGTCAGCAGTGAAATACCTGGAACAGTGGCTTGATTATACTGAAAACAACTACTTGTTTACACTATCTAAATTATCTCTAAATGAACCCTTTGCTTTCAGTGACTTGCTTAATAAGACCACTGCCCTGAGTCTGTAGGATGTAGATGAAGATTATCTTTTTAGGGACTACTTGGCAATTAGGCCCTCTCTCGAACAGTTATGTAACACAAGCTTGACTCCAGGAGAGAAGTGGCTGAAGCTTTTCAAAGAAGGGCCTGAACTGACTACACTATATCTGGTAATTGCTAGGGTTTTATATATACCAACCTCAAACGCATTTGCAGAAAGTTTTTTCTTTGGTGAAAGGTAAATGGACAGATGTGCGAAACCGATGTAGTGTGGACTTGTTAAAAGCTGAACTAATGATGAGTGTAAATTACCAGATGAAATGTTATGACTTTTACTCAAATATTGTTTCAAATCGGGCCCTTCTTCAAGCCATAAAATCTAATTCAAAATACACTTTAAAAAAAGTGATTTGGTGTACTAGTGTGCAGTATAAAGTACTAGGGTGCAGTTTGTAATTTTGTGTTTTTCTTTGTTTAGTGTTAATTTGCTAGTGTGCAGTATGTAGTACTAGGGTACAGTATGTAGTTTTGTGTTTTTTCTTTGCTTTAGCTTTAACAATAGAAAGTCTTAATTTTATACTTGGCTTGTATGTGGTATGTAGATTTTTTTTAAGTTTTCTTTCTGAATAGTAATGGTTGGTTTATGATTTTTTTAACTTTTTAAATAAACTAGTGTCTGTTTAATGAGTAGTGTGTTTTTTATTCCTTTAAAGTTTATTTACTGTTGCAACTGAGTAATGTGTGTTTTTGCAGTAATAGTTCACTTCATTTAAATGGTATGAGTTTTCAGTATGCTGTAATGTCACAATGTTGTATCCATAACTAATACTGCATCTCCTTTAACAACTCTGGTGATGTGGTGGGGGTGTGGCCAGTGTCTGGTTGGCCACACCCCCTATCATATTGACCACACCCCCATGTCCCACTTTGCCCTTGTTAAAAGGTGGCAACCCTAGTGGTAGCATCTTTGTGCAGCTAAAAATGATTGGAAACTCTGGAATTAGTAGTACTTTTTCTGAATGCAGCATATCTTTTAGTCCCCCCATTGCTTGCTCTTCTTCATGGAAAAAAACAGTAGTTGAAAAGTTAGTTATAAATTAGCAAGAATACCTAGCCAGGCCAAAAAAAGCCTAAACCCGTTTTTTTGGAGTTTTGTAAGGCTTTAAATTTCACAGCCTGAGTGTCACATTCCCTCAGCCTATTACATTACCCAGACAGCAGGTTTCTGCCATACATAATTTACACTTAAATGGGTTAGACGACAACCCTGCTTGACAAAGAAAACTAAAACTGCATGAACTTTAGGGTAATCGTTTCCCAGTCATCAGAAAATATTGCTATGTCCTCCAGGTAAGCTGCTTATATGGTTTAAGAATTTTGTCCATTAATCTATGGAATCCATGGAGATCAAAAGGTAGGATGTAATGGAAGAGTTAGTGTAGTTTGAAATATGTTGTTTTTCCCCTTAGCTTCTGGGGCTAGTGAGAATTCACAGTAGCATTTGGTTAGGTCCAACATGGACAGAAACTTAGCCTTACATAATTTCTTAGTCAGTTCATCCACCTGGTCATGGGGTATGAATCAAATTTAGATATGCTACTTAATTTTCTGAGGTAATTGTAAAACCATGTAAACTGTCAGGCTTGGGGACCAGTGCAATGGGAGTGTCCAACTCACTTTGCAATTCTTTTATGACCTGAAGTTTATGCATTTTCTGTACCTTTTTTAATGGAGTGACACTGGGATTCTGTTATTTACTATGGTTGAAAATATACTGTCCTGTGGCATGGTTTCTGTGTTGTGCTGATTCTACAAGGCATTATGAAAATATATCTTTGTTCATTTTTATTTATACATATCTTTATACTGTAATTCTGTAACTTTGTGCTCTGAGCCATTGGTAACATCTAAACTATTATGACTTTAGAACACAATGTGGCACCTTACTTCCTCTGCAGTCACACTTACTACAGAAACTTCAGTTTCCCTCCAAGGCTTCAGAAAATGATGTGATATAACAATTATGTTTTTTTTTTGGTTCTCTTCATACCTCTCAACTGTCCAGATTTTCACAGAATGTCCAGATTTTTGCCTCATACTTTTCATCTATTCCTCATAAATTTTTGGTTTTCTGGCAAATGAATGGCAAATCATTGAGGATGGAAATCAGAAAATAATGACAGGCATTTGAGTTTCAGACTTCATACCCTTTGTGCTAATGGAACGCCTGTTATTCTGTCAACTTTATACGTTTATAAGAGGAATATTTAAAAATTATCCCAATTTTGGGGTCTTTGCCCCCCCCCCCATTTTTTATGTCTCTGTCCAGATTTGTTGCTCTAAGAGTTTGAGAGGTATGGTTCTCTTACCCTATAATTCACTTCCTTGACCTTTTTTTTTTTACATTTATGAAAGATCCTTATCACTTTGCAAGGAACATATTTTCAGCAGGACGTACTAACACAATTACTGTATCCCCTGCTTTACACTCTCTGTGATGAGAATTTTTGTTATATGTTCTCTGTGTCTCCTTTACTCGCTCCATATGTTCCTTTTCTATAGTGATAATAGCTCTTATCCTCTGTAAATACCCTACCACATTTTTAAAGTAAGTGGTTCCTTCTTCCCATGTTTAGTTTGCTATATCTAGCAAGCCTTGGGTATGTTTGTCATGTAACAGAAGAAAGCTATGAATCCATTTGAAGTAAATATTGTGGGAAGAAATAGCCAGTGAATTGTTATGGCTAGGCTGGTATAGGCCCTAGGGCTGATTGCCTAGTACCAACCTATGAAATTTAGGGCACTTCCCTTAAAGCAAAGAATAAATATGGAAGCAGCTGGTCCCAATTTATTCTATCCAGTTTGCTAGCCTTTCATAACATAAAATACTAAAGTTTTATTAAAATGCTACACTAGCCTATCCATCTGTCGGTTGGCGTTGTCCTTAGCTGTTTCAGTTAAAAACAAGAAGACATGTATAGTGTATTACTCATGAATGGGGTGCCTTTATCATTCATTATTTCTGGGTGGGGGGGTCGCATTCTAGGAAAGAGCATCACTGTTTCTTTTGTTATAAATCATCATCTGGAAATGTTCTTGCATAATGAGTGATTACTAAGATATTCTGACAGCCATTTCTCATTTCTGAAAGTGGATCTATGGTGTCCATTGCTGCTCATTCAAATGGGATTTCCACAACAGGTAACAAAAATCAAATGATTCTTTCATTTTGAGGTGCATGCTGAACTTTGACATTCCAGACAAGTTGTACAAATTTTATTTTACAGCCTTCATAATACCAGGCCTATTAAATCTGTCTGAAATCATATTTTTTTGTCTTATCCATTCCTAAATGACCACCCAAAATGGACTTGTTATCCTCATCATGTGTTCTAAAAGTCCTTTGAACTAATAGCTGGCTCAGTATACATTCTTTGTCTTTGGTTATCCTGTAGAGCGGGTCATTTCTTTGTTTAAAATATTGGTAGATGTGGGGATGTTCTGTTCCTTTCTTTCCCCTTCTACTCTTGCAATATTCTCCTTAGTTCTACTTAGAATATTGTCTTTCCACCCATTCTTCATGAAGCTGACATGACTTCTCCTGAGGTTAGCCAGGACACAATTATTTTGTTCAGTAGTCAGACACGAGGCTGTGACCTCTTCTCCTTTAACCACAGGTGTCTCCTCTTTATCTGGTTGCTCCTCAAGAAGAGGTAATTCATACAGATAATTTGGTTCCACCAGCTGGTAGTTCCCACACCATTCTTCATTGTTATTAGTTTCCTTACCCTTAAATTTCTGCTTTGTTTCTGACTGACAGTCTGCTTTCACACAGCAGGGAGACGCGTACGACTCTGTTGTGGTTCTTTTTCCACTTACCCATCAGTCTATTCTTTACTCCATATCCTTTGTTGTTAGCCTCCATGCTGACATAACTACTGGAGTGTTCTGGCAAGACTCGGCATCAGATTTTCTGAACTCTTACACCCAGAGTCATATCTTAGTCCGTTTTCTGTCTTCTACTCTTATGACTTTTTCTTTACTAGGGCTATGTATAAATGCCACCTTAGGGTCTCCCTGAATAGAGGCAGAGAGCCGAGGAGGGCTAACCTGGTCAACAAAGGCTAAATAAATACATAAAATTAAATATGAATGCCTGGAAATCTAGCTGATCCCCCCCCCCATGTATTGCATAGTTCTTTGAAGTGGGAAAGACTTGGCAAATTATCATATCACATGATAAGTTGTATACTGGAGAGCTACTGAATGTAATACTTTGCCTAAAACAGTTTGCATTCCTACATGTATACTATGGTGTTACCTTTTGTCCCTATGTACACATGTGCAGATTTTATGTTTGTTAGTTGTTTTATAGTTGCAGTCATATTGTATATAACTTCATGTTGTCTGAGTCTAATGATCCTTACAACTCTTTTTTCCATCACAGTACTACATTTAACAATTTTATTGACAGCACAGTGGGAAAAGGGAGACTACTCTTCTAGCAGTTAATACATTAGTATTATTGCATCCCACAGACATGCATTCAGGTACAGTTTTTCTGGCTAGCACTAATAGTTTGCACTATAACACAGCTATTTTAGCAGCTGTGTAATATTTTGTTATTTATCTTTTTCTAGAGCATGTAAAGCAAGCCATTTCAAATGGTAACATTTTATTCTTGTTTGTAGGAAAAGAAACACACTTATAAGTCCTTGGCTCATGCAAGTCTAGCTTGAAATTAGCAGTTTTGTTAAAAGTCAAAGTCAAATTAAACTTTATTGTCATTCAGAAATAACACAAGTGCAAAAACTGAATGAAATTCCCTATCTCTAGACTCAATGTCAATGTACAGACAACATATAGACTATTTTCACAGACATTTACACATATAACACCTAACAACATTCTACTAAAACAACTATCAGTTCAGAAGATTTAAGATCACAATGAAAACCCATTTCTTAAGTTACTAGACAATATTATTTTAAAGTTATTTATAGCCACAATTTCTAAATTTTACTTGAATTATTTACTAGTCACAATTTGAAAATATAAATTAAATAACCTATATGTGACTTTACCAGTTATGAAATGTAAGTGACTGTGCCTTGAGTGAAGTCACAAACCCTAGGTAGAATTTTCATTTTCAGATTCTGACAGTTCTGCAGCTCAGCAACTTCATGGTCCCTGTATGTTTTCAGTGAATCCTGTTTAAATGCAAGGACGGGATATTGGTCCACTCAGTTTAGGGATATCTTTCAAATGCTACTAAAATAAACTTCCATTCTGAGTATTTCCACCAGAGATTTACTGTTTTTTTTTTTTTTTTTTTGGATTTCTCAGTAAAAAGAATGGTTGGTTTATTAAAGTGGATACCTACTATTGGAGGCATAGAAGACATTGGTCAGTAGCTGCACTTCTTTCTTGGAGGCTGAGCAGGTTTGGTCAATTGTCTGAGTTCTTTCTTGAAGGACCATAGTACAGTTCTCCGAAAACTCTTTGGAATTCACTAAAACCTAAATAATTTTTTTCCATTTAGAACATATCACAGCAGCTATGATTTCAAGACGCACAACTTTTTAGCTTCACAGAAAGGTTTCATCCACAGTAATTTTCTTCTCAAAGCACCTTTCTTACAGCCACAATGACCCTCTTTGCCAGAACAAATCCCGATATGGGCAGAAGCATTTTAACATGTTCTCAAACCAAACCTGTTACTAACATGAGGACCCCCTTGTCATTGCAAATCACCATATAAGAACTTTATTTGTACTTTTTGCTCATGCCCACTGTTGATCATCACCCCTCTCCACAATCCAATGACCTATTAATTTCCTATCACTGGGGCAAGGTTTGGCCATGAGAGGCCATCATTCAGACAGCCATCAGGAATGGTTCAAGGTTTTTGTTTTCTTGGTCCTAAGACATGCACCTAGTGAGGTATAGCTAGAAGGCATGTGATCAGCTGATGTCAGAGGCTTTCTCCTCACATCTGCAATGATTAGTATTTCCAAGCAGCCTTGCCCCACCCCTGAAGTAGGAATGATGAACTTCCCATTTCTACCATGACGTTAACTTTACATTGTATCCCCAAGTGTACACAAACTTGACCCTCCCCTAAGAGAGACAAGTGGACACATCCCTTTACTCCACCTCTTCCCAGCCTGGTTCCTCCAGTGCCAGTGCCACTGGTCAGACCCCAGCCACTTGTGTCACAGTCAGGGTTCTATCCCCTGCACCAATGAGCCAGGCTGTGCACAAGGGTTTTAAGAGCTCCTTGGTTTTATCAGCTCAGTGTTTAAGTATACTTACTTTTATTTATACTTCTCAAGGTTCATATACGGTAAGAGGACTTACATTTATTTATGCTTCTCAAGTTTCATATACGGTGAGAGGACTTACATTTATTTATGCTTCTCAAGTTTCATATATGGTGAGAGGACTTACTTTTATTTATGCTTCTCAAGTTTCATATACGGTGAGAGGACTTACTTTTATTTATGCTTCTCAAGTTTCATATACGGTGAGAAGAAGCAACAATCCAAATCAGTTTATCACTACAAAAGTTAACATTTCAGCCAGTAAAGCCTGCATTCCTTTCTGGGGTGGGGAAGAACAACACAGGCTGAGCACTTGTTTTTAGGTAGCCTGAAAAACTCATATGTTGTAACAAAACTGTTCTTTTGTTCACCAAATCTACCAGTGTAACAAATTATTGCTCCTGCAGGGAAAAAAAACAGTTTGCGACACCAGCTTTGCAGTGTTAAGAAAATAAGTAAATGTTTATTTACAGGTATAAAAAAATCAATGCCATAAAAAATGATGGGGAGTCTAAGAAATAGAAGTCCATAGAATTCAGTCTGTTTATGCACACAGTTTTTCCCAAAACTGATCAGAAAATGAGCAGTACACACAAATAATATTTTCCTTCCACAAACTTTACCATATAAGCAAGGGAAAATCCAGCAGTTTCTACTTTGCAGGAGATCAACTCGTATCCCTTTTCCAAGTTGCAAGATGCCTTCCACACTGACTTCATTCTTCACCTATAGGTCACCAGTGAATTCTCTTCAGAACCATCTCTAGACCCAGAGGTCATGAATCTGATTTTCTTAGTAGGTAAAAACTACGACATCAATCTATTGAGGCATCTTTTCACTCTTAGTTACCTGTAAAGTTGCATTGTTCTGTTTTTTTCCTGGCTGCAACACTGCATTCCCCCCCCCCCCCCATGCACACCTTCTGCTAAGGTGAATCCTAATGAGCAGTATGCTTTCCAGGTCCAACAGAAATTATGTTACAACACATGCACGCATGTATACAAAAGTACATGCATGCATTTATGCATGCATACATATATATAACAGTAAGTATACCTGTGCATAAATTCATAAACAATGCCCAACATTTGTATAGCATTTACAAGGTTGTACATGCAAGCTCCTGTAGTTTTTAGCAACTAATTCTGAATAAACTAACTGTTATTTTTGTTTGTCATTTCTAAGTACATTGAAAAGGAATTTATTGAATGTTAAATTCACTGAACATTCCTCAGAAAGAGATGCAGTTTCTCAAATACCAAATTTCACAAGTAATTGAGAAACAGTTAACTTACCCTAATTTATCCTAATGAAATATGATGCCAACTAATTGGTTTTGGGTTTTTGACTGGTTATTAAGACTTGGAGGTGTGTGTATGTGCACGTGTGCGAGCACACTTTGTTTTTACAGCAGCACTGTGTGCAGAAGATGACATTTTGAAGTGCACACACAAACTGAGATATAACCAGTTTAAGATTTGTCTTATTTAAAGAATTGAGAAATTCCTTAAATCTAAGCAAATGTGTTCTTCAGACTACATGTACTGTATAGTCAAACTATAGGCATGAATATTATTTCAGTGACACAGAAGGAATGGAGTCAGCATTGTTTTCCACATCAGCTTTAGAAGGACCTGCCTTGCCTTACCAGCACAGAAGAAAACGTATGAAAGCAGAAGTAGTCACAGTGCAGTATGGACACTGCAGAATCACAGACAATGCAACGGCAGTGTTTCAGCTCTTATCACTTAACCCCCTATATGTATCCCACTAGCTCTTCAAATTGATCCTGAAGTATGCACTTAACATCTCTTCTTACTTCCTCACATCAAACACTCCCTCATTAAACCAATACTTTCTTGCATCTCCTTAAAGTACCCACAGCAGGTGTACAGCAGGTATACTGCAGGTGTACAGCAGGTATACAGCAGGTCTGTCTTACAGATGTTTTTGTGGTTGATGTAAAAGGCTGGTTCACTGGGATTTGTGATGTCCGCAGTCTTCAGGTATTTAAAGGTATCTATTATTTGGGGAATACTTATCCAAGATTTATAAACATAATTAGTACAAAACCCTCTGCTACTCAGGAAGTCTTTTACCTCTCATCTTGCACTTTCCCCCAGGTGATTAATATCTTTTAGTGCTTATAATTTCAGAACCACAAACTATTTACAGACAATCCACTATCACTACCTAACATAACTCTGTGAAAGATGCATCTTGCACCAAACTGGAAGCTGATGTCTTGGATCCTGTTAGTAAATATAAATTCACATATGCTGATGTAGTCAAAAAACCTATTAAATTCCTGCAAGACACATGGTGATCACTGAGCTATGAAACAAGCTTTATCTACATATTAGGCAGTGTAAAACCCTAGCAACATTCATACTTTTGTTAGATTAATGCATTGCATCCCATAACTTCATGTTCCGAGTAACTGGCTTTAAACTTCTGATTATGCAAGATTTAACATTATTCATCTCAGTATTTCTTATTCCTCCATTTTCTCCAACTTTTCCCTTCCATTTTGAGTAATAGGAGCTGAAAATACTCTGTCTTTATATTCCAAGCTAACTTTACTTCCTGTTATCATCATCATAACTGTTATCTCACCTCCAAGGGCTCTTCTCCTACAACACTATTGGCTAAACCTACAATACAATATAATACATTTCTAAAGGCAAGGACAAATACAGTTGTCCATATTATCTGCTATTACACTGTAATACTCATCAACATAAACATCCAAACTCGATTTAAAGGACATGACATTTCCTTCTCTCACCACTTTTTTTTTAAGAAATCCAGTTAGGTCCTTCTTATCCTGTGCTTCCTAACCAATGGTCTCTGCAACTTTCAGTCCACAAAGTCCTGAACTTTGAGTCAAAAAAAGGTTTCTGGCAGCATTTATGTGCTATAATCAAACCTTCTGTCAGTCTTCTGTACGATAAGGAAACAAAAGTTTAACTGTTTTAGCCTACCATAATACTTCTTACTGCTAAATTGCTTAATTTGCTTTGAGAATGTTCATTGAAATTGCTACATTGTATCTGACTCTTACTCCAAGGTTGCCACATCAAGGCTCCATATTTTTATTTATGTCTAATCAAGGATGTAAACAATTCTTTCATTAAATGTTTTTCTTCACTTCTGAATAGTCATGATATACTGCCAACACTTTGTTTACAGTTAAAAATTACTTGTGTGATTCTCAAAGGTCAACATCTGACCAACTAGCACTCCTATATCGCTAACAGTTTTCATGAGCTCTAATACTGAATTATTTAAGCTACACAATCTCTCATGTGTATTTTATCTGAAGGACCTACATTTTGTCTTTCCTGCATTGATATGCTTTCCATTCTGTACAGTCCACTCTCTTAAACAAACCGATCTAGTTCTTCTGTAAAGAATTCCTCTCTGAATCAAAGCTAATTACTTTTCCTATTATTATCATCAGCATAAATTAGATAAAGGTGTTCTTATCAAAAGTTATATATCAAGCATATAGATATTAAATAAATGAGTTCCATGAATAGATCCATAGAGAGTAGGGTTCCTATTATTTCCTCGAAGAGGAGTTCTGTCAAATGCCTCTTCATCGAACTTGAAACAGCAAAATTTGAAAACATTGAATGCCCACATAAGCGATTTTGTTCCTTGGGAAAGAAATCGCTTGGCCATCCTTGTCAGTTTGCCATTTTCCCCACTGTAGTGTGATCTCTAAGTTTGTAAATTTAGTTATTTAGTTAGGGTGGGTGGGGGGCACAGCCCCCATGTTGGAGGGTGTGGTGGGTGAAGCCCCCCACTTTGTAGTGTTTGTGGTTATTTGTTGGTGTTTGTAGGGCAAGGGATTTTTTTCCAAGGGAAAGAAATCGCTTATGTGGAGGTTCGATATTTTGTTTGCGGCTTTAGGGTTGATGAAGAGGCATTCGTTGAAACACTTCTTTGAGGAAATAATATAGACCCAGTGAATACCCTAACTTACATAATACCCTGAACAATTTTCTTTCTTACACTATATACCACAGTTTGTTTATTAACTGTTCTCTTATCTGTCTTATGAGTAGTTCTAACATTAATCCATCCATCTACATCCCCTTTTTCCATTTTTGCACCTGTGGTTGTGGTGTCACTTCAACAGTGACAATCATCTACAGCTAAAGTTTACACTGCGGGGTGACCAGGCCTGCCATGGTAAGTCTTCCAAGCCACACACTTGCAAGAACACTCATACCTATGGCCAATTTAGAGTGTCTAATCACCTACAGCATGATTTTGGAATGTGGATGGAAACCAGAGCACCTGAAAGAAACCCACACGAATACAGAGAGGATATGCAGACTCCACTCAGAAGGCACCGCAGCCAAGAATCAAGCCAGGGGACCTCTTGTTGTGAGATGACAACACTATCTGCTGTGCCACTGTGCTACCCATGAGTAGTTCTAACATGTTACTTTCTTAACTATTGTCCTTAGTAATAAGTCCCGATCAACAACATCAAAAGAGCTTAAAAATCAGTATAAATTCATCTGACCTTTAAATCATTTCAGTACATTCCCATATACTCTGGTAAAACTTTAAGGTGTAGGTGATAGGGGTGCCTGTTAGATAGGTATATTGATAGATGGAATTATGACAACTCTGTTTCCATATTCATTCTATCCAAAATCATTGATTCTGTTAGTTTGTCCATTCATAATTTTTTACATCATGATCCTACCCCTGTATTCTTAACCTGAAGATTTTCCACTCATATGGTATGATCCCCATCTCAGTTTTTTTAAATAAGAACTTTTAAGTTCTGGTATGAAAGGCAAAAGGGCCTTGCTATCTGATTTTATTATATTATTCACACCATTTGCCTTATGTTTAATCCTATGAGAAGGGGCTAGCCATTTCAGTTTCACCCTAGAATGTTTATATTTCTATTCATTATCAAATTATTATTTGTTAGCATGACCGAAATTGTTCAAAAATGTGCCACAAATAATTGTATTTTCTTCTCTTTGGAGTAAGGTTTTTTCTTGCTTACTAGTTTAATATGTAAAATATGGTCACTTTGCTATTAGCAACATATGTACAAAATGACCTTACATTATCCTTGCACTAATTCTGTCAATGAATCTAATTTGTTGTGTCTGTTCATATAGCTGTTTAACTACTTTACAACTACCCATATATCTATTTCCTTGTCCTGAAAATGTTTAAAAGTGATGCATTTTATGTCATTTTTTTCTTTTTATTTATTAGTTTCTTATTTATTAGTTTCTTTGTTCTCCATGAGTTCTTATTTTTTGAACAATTAAATTCCTAGCAAAATGCTGTCTCATACAGATCCATGCAGTGCCATCAGAAATAAAAAGATAGATCATTGCCCACCCCTTTTTAATGTCTGTTTTATAGAAAGTAGACTTCCAATTACTATAACTGCAATCTCTAATAAATCTGTATTATTCACTTTCTAAAAGACATTGTGCTGTAGAAGAATCAAATCAGCAGTGATCATAGTATGAGCAGTATCAGGCCGTAGTGATAGCAATTTGTGTGTGATATTATAGTAAGTCTTCTTCAAACACACCAAACCCAGGTACACAACAACTAGGCATGTCACTTCTGGATTTTATGCAATCAGTATAGTTTAGTACTGAGTGCCAGACACGTGCTACTTCACAAGTACATTTTACATTAACATCGGTCTTCTTCCCCTCTGTTATGGTAAATACGTTCAACAAATGTGTATACTGAAACACATGGGTTTTTTGAAGGCCAGCTCTGTGAATTAAACAGAATACCACAACCTATGCATGCCTGCAAATATTCTGTGTCCTTTAAATTATTCAATGTAAATGTCTTGAAAGTATTTAGAATTAATAACCAGGAATTTTAAAGCAAGAAAGTAACTCTGGAAGTAAAATTTTAATGAACAGTTTGATACAACTCAAACATAGTGATGTAATACGAAATATGTAATAAATCTTTACAAAAGCATGGGGATAATGCGCTGGTAAAATAGCTTGAGAATGCTCTCTCAAACAGTCTGCAAGTTAAATAGAGACTGGGAAATGGGGAGGAACCACTGCATGAATGGCCTAACTACTGGACACAGATAAAGTGTCTGAGCAAATACTGCACCTGTCAGAGCACAATTGTCTGAATACAGTGGCTTTAGATTGTGCAAAGACAGAACTGTTGTTCCTTCTTTACAGAGTACCTAACTGATCAAAGAAATACATGGCAAACATCATAGCCTAAGTGTCATGAAGGAGCCAAACTGCCAGTAAGATGGTCCTGTATTAAAAACGGCATTGCAAAACTTGTGTCTACATGCCAGTTTTGTGTATTGCATAAACCTTCCCAGAGGAAGGAGTGATTGTCCCAACTTCACTGTAGTAAAATCATTAGCAGAAATTAGTTGCACACATATGTGAGTTTGGAAGAGTTATCTTGTAGTAGTGGACTGTTATGGTCAGGACACAGAAATGCTGAACAATGCAGCAATAAATAGCCAATACATTTCTACCAAATTGAAAACAAGGTTTGCCAGGCACAGCATGCCTTTTAAATTTATCACAGATATCAGTACATTGTTTGTTTCCACAGAGTTCTAGCAAACTGCTGATGAGTATGACTTCATACGTACCACATCATATCTTCCCTACCCACAGTCCGGTGGGGCTGCTGATAGAGCAATCCACATTTCAAAAATGATTTTTTGCCAATCTGAGTCCCACAAAGCTTATTTGTCTTACTGTGTTATTCCACACAGTACTACAAAGTAAACCTTGCACAACCGATACTTTGCAGTTAAATCAGAACTTCTTCTTCTTTCGGCTGCTCCCGTTAGGGGTCGCCACAGCAGATCAACTGTTTCCATTTCCTCCTGTCCTCTGCATCTTGCTCTGTCACACCAACCACCTGCATATCCTCTCACCACATCCATAAACCTTATCTTAGGCCTTCCTCTTTTCCTGTTACCTGGCAGCTTCATCCTTAGCATCTTTTTCCCAATATACTCTGCATCCCTCCTCAGCACATGTCCAAACCAACGTAATCTTGCCTCTCTGGCTTTGTCTCCAAACCTTCCAACCTGGGCTGACCCTCTAATATACTTATTCCTAATCCTGTCCATCCTCATCACACCCAGTGCAAATCTTAACATCTTCAACTCTGCCACGTCAAGCTCTGACTCCTGCCTTTTTGTCAATACCACTGTCTCCAACCCATATAACATAGCTGGTCTCACTACCCTCTTGTAGACCTTCCCTTTCACTCTTACTGGTACCCATCTGTCACAAATCACTCCTAACACTCTTCTCCACCCATTCCGCCCTGCCTGTACTCTCTTCTTCACCTCTCTTCCACACTCGCCATTACTCTGAACTGTTGATCCCAAGTAGTTAAACTCATCCACCATTACCAACTCTATTCCCTGCATCCTCACCATTCCTCTAGCCTCCCTCACATTTACACACATATATTCTGTTTTAGCCCTGCTGACCTTCATTCCTCTTCTCTCTAGAGCATATCTCCACCTCTCCAGGGTCTCCTCCACCTGTTCCCTACTCTCACTACAGATCACAATGTCATCTGCAAACATCATAGTCCACGGGGACTCCTGTCTGATCTCGTCTGTCAACCTGTCCATCACCATTGCAAATAAGAAAGGGCTCAGAGCTGATCCTTGATGTAATCCCACCTCCACCTTAAACGCATCCGTCATTCCCACCGCAGACCTCACCGCTGTCACACTACCCTCGTACATATCTTGTACCACTCTTACATACTTCTCTGACACTCCTGACTTCCTCATACAATACCACAACTCCTCTCTAGGCACCCTGTCATATGCTTTCTCTAAATCCACAAAGACACATTGCAACTCCTTCTGACCTTCTCTGTACTTCTCCATCAACACTCTCAGAGCAAACATCACATCTGTAGTGCTCTTTCCTGGCATGAAACTATACTGCTGATCACTAATCATCACCTCCCTTCTTAACCTAGTTTCCACTACTCTTTCCCATAACTTCATGCTGTGACTGATCAGTTTAATCCCTCTGTAGTTACTACAGCTCTGCACATCACCCTTATTCTTAAAAATCAGTTAAATCAGAACTACTATACCTATTCTAGAGTCAAAATTCCTTTCATATATGTCAGGAAAAATGACTAAAAACCAAAAGTTGCTTACAAATACTTTTAATTAATGGTGATTGGTATTGCACTAAAACTCTAGCTCTCCTAAAACACAGGCCATCTGGAGTGCATCAAGGTAGAAAGAGTGCTTAAAAATCAAGCACTGTGAGCACCCTGAAGTCTAGTTAGCTTAAACTGTCAGATAATGGACACTAGGGTCCAACCATTTAGGAAAATCAACCTAAAGCTTTTTCTTCCACCACAAGGGTAGACCAGACAACATTTTCATTAAAGAAAAATGGAAGAAACCTAGGAACTTTTGTGCACCAGTACACCCCATTGTATCAGCCTTAAAGACCAAATATGAAATGGATATGAGGAGATCTTTGAATTCCCCCCAGCAAGAAATGTTTTTACTATCTGAAGCCATATGAATACAGGGCACTAAAGGCACTTAACTTTGACCCCACAAGGAGACTCATGAAGACAGATAAAGGAGGGGCATTTTGGTTACAGACACCAAAGCTTATAACTGGAAAATCACATCCATGCTAGAGAATCAGGATTATTATGAGAAATGCGACCTTCAACAGGTTAAGTCTGCTTATGAAAACATAATGGTAGAACTTTTTTTCTTGAATGAAGAAGGCCTAATTAGTAAAAAAAAAAACTCCTTGATTTTATCACAGTTACCCACCCCAAACTCCCAAATATTTTTGGAATACCCAACCCCCTCAAAAACTTTATGGATCCACTATATAGGCCAGTAATAGTTGGCAGGGATAGCATCACCGAACCCATGTCAGTATAGCTAGAGGTTCAAATCAAGCCCCTGGCTGAAAGCAACCCTTCTTTTATTCTGGACAGAGGAGATTTCCTTCAAGAAAATCTGCAGCATCAAAGTAGATAAGGACACCTTCTTGATGACTATCAATATAGAAGTACTCTACACAGTGATTCCACATAACTTCTGCATTCAAGCAGTAATAGAACCCTTAATGGATCACTGTGCAGGGTTAGATTTCAAGACAGAAGCTATCAGCAGACTCCTCCGTGTTCTGCTAAGCAACAACTTTTTCCATTTTAACAAATCTTTCTACAGGCAAAAATGGCATATTGCTATGAGGGCAGCTATGGCTCCCAGCCTAGCTAATACCACCCTTGGAAAATGGGACAGAGAACACATATGCGACTCTCCCTTCTATCAACACATGGGTTGTTATTTCTGATACATTTATGACATTTTTATTACTTGGAACAGCACGGAGGCAAGGTTACTGGAATTTTTCAGCTACATCGGGAACTCAATTAATTTCCTGAACTTTACAACTTCCCACAACAAAGACAGTGCTAATTTCCTAAAACTCCTGATATCAAAACTGGAAAGCTCTGGCTGGCTCTCAAATAACCTATATCATGAACCCACCAGAAGAAACTTACTATTGCACCTGGACAGTATGCATCCTTTCCAGACTAAGAAAAATGTAATTAAAATCCAGGGCCTCAACATTGCGAGAGTATTTAAGGAACTAAGTGATTTCACAATCAGCATAGCAAACCTAGAAAAAGATTTCCTCACCTGTGGTTACAGTAAAAAGTTTGCCTTTGGGATGCTTAAATGTATCTCCCTCCAAAAGAACACCAACCCTGATTACCAAAATCCTGGCAAAAGTCACAGAACTAACAGAAGAACCACAGAGAGATATAAAGACATCTCCAATGACAGTTAGTTACTCCACTAACTACAGAGTTATAATGGACATTATTTTATACATAATTTATTTTAAATACCACATATTACATATATTAAATAAGATTGGTATGTTTTAGTATATGTACAAATTAATGCAAGGTATAATTTTATGAGTTATTAATAATTGATTACATGTATATTTATTTATGTTGTTATTTTTAGTTTAAAATAGTTTAGTATACTTTTATACATCAGCATGCATACATGTATTTGATTTAGGTTTGTTACAATATTGTAGTTACAATGGTTTTCAATAGACATGAAATGTTTTGAAAAAGGGACATTTCCCTTTTAAGAATTCATTAGTGAAAATCAATGACATCAATTTAATAATTATTCAATATATCATATTGTATATAAACCTCGTGTTGAAGTAGCAGTATGTATTCTGAAGAAGTTCGTATGAACGAAACCTAGGTCAATAAAGAAGTTTTGGAGAAGAAACGTGTGGTGGCTTTTCGGTTGGTTTGGTTCCAGTTGTTACAAGTGAATTTTTTATCAATTCTGGGTTTTGCTTTTCATCTCCTTATTGGCATCGACTGCATCTTGCTTTTCAACATCAGGTCTGCTGTAAATATTGGTTATAATGGACATCATTAAGGACAACTGGATTATTCTCAAGAACAACCTAATGATAAACAATATACTACCAGAAAAATCTAGTTTCAACATTCAGAGAAACAAGAATATCACACATTTTGTTGAAAGAATGAGCAGGACAACCACGGACCAACTCAACTCCCCAAAGGGTACACTTCTTTGTGGACCCCCCCCCCAACTGCAGTTATTGTAAGCACATGAGAAATAAAACCAGTTTCCACTGCCCTACAACTGACTGGTACTACCACAGCCAAGAACCTAGAAAATTGCAATTCAGAATCAGTAGTTTACAGGGCCCAATGTACCCGATGTCCTGCTTTTATATCAGGAAAACTATCAACAGACTTAAAAACCAGAATTGTTCTATACCTTACAGACATCCACTATAGCAACAACAATAACAACTCACTAGCTAAACACAACTGAGATCAACCTGGACACAAGACATTCCAATTTCATGTTTTAGATTGCATACCAAAAGAAGAACTACAAGGATCATTAAATGACAGACTGGAAAAACATGAATTAGAATCGCAGATCAGAATAAAACCATGTAAACCACCAGGACTTAACACTCAGATTTCCATCACCACCATTCTCAATCTTAGGAAACTCCACCACCATGCTTATTATTAACAGCTGAAATCTCCTGTTTTAATTTGACTTTGGTGGAGATCTGTACAATTATTTATTATTAATTTTTATTATTTATTAGTTATTGTACTTGTGTGTACAAAAAGTTTTCTTTCGAATTAAAAGGCGCCACCCAGGAGGCAGATCTGAAGAAGAGTGAGCGATAGTACTGCAGGCAAACTAGATTTATTCATTTTTAACATGCAGAGACATTTTTAAGTGGGTTGCTTTTCTTATTATTTAAATTCTCCTATTTATTTTAAAATATTTACTGTTAATCTAACTGATAATCTGCTGTACAAGTACGTTTAGTTTCTATATAAAAATACCATTCACACATAGCCAAAATTATGAAGTTCTCACTGATGTTTGTTATAAGACCTATAGCAGACCAGCATTTTTCATCCAGTCAGATTTTACTTCCTGATTTCCCGCATACAGTTTCTCTATCCAGTCAGAGACAATGGATAGTGCAGTATGTGTTTTAGACAAGTTAGCCTACATAGTTGATTAGATTAACACCTAATGGCACACATTTATATATCTTTAAAAACCACGAAACATATGGACCCCATTTACTATATCCTCATAGGCACAATTATAAGTCTTATAGCACGCCCGTGCTTCAAAGTTCTCTCATTCAAGTTTTGCTGCTGGCGCTCCATTCAGTTGTGCAAAAGCCGGAAGCAAGATAACCACTGAAATATTAAAAGCACCTATATTTTAATATATATTCTAAGGGATATTTAAGTTTTAACCAATCACAATTATATGTTTACGTTTTGTATAGATTTAAATAGAATGTTGTTTTTTTTCCTTTGTTTTCGAAATATGTATAAACACAAGATTTATTTCTAGTTTTTTAACATAAGCACAGTGCTTATCTGCTAGTTTAGATAAGTTTCACCTAATAAAGATGAGAAATGAAGATATTTTTAATCACAACAAGAAGATTTGTTGTTTTGGTACGCAGAACGTGATGTTTTTATTCACAAAAGTGAAGAAATTTTGATCACGGCAAGAGTTTTTACTATTTATTACTACTGTTTGGTTGGAGTTTAATTTACAAATATTTCTTACTGTTACTGCTTGGTGTTTTAGCTTAGCTCAAATAGCTCAAAAGGCTATTTTTTCATATTTTTTCAAGGTAGAGAGAGAGAGAGAGAGAGAGAAAACAAGAACAAACTGGCATTGTAGTACACCCAGTAGATGAACTGTGATCCTACATGTTACAAGTGGTTGATGGTGCCATCATGAGACATAACTACAGATATGTAAAGGCTGTTATGTTTCAACCATAAAGCTACAGATCGGGCAGCCATATTCAGATGTTGAAAGCAAGGCTGATGACGTCCTCAGCAAATGAAGTATACTGATTCTGTCAGATGTACTTCTACAGCTAGTTATCCGAGATAAAGGTGGAAGTTCCAAATCCACCATGAGTCGTAAGGCTACCAGACTGCCTTGAAACGTAATGTTACCATGTTAAATGATATCTGCTGTGCTACATCTAGAGACAGTAAAAAAATCTCTGAAATTTTAACCATTTGTATCTGGGGATATAAAATCCTAGCCTACCCTGCTCAGCTTGCTGTCACCACATCCTTCATCAGGGCAAGTAACTTAGCAATGGATGGAAGAAAATATGGAGTGACTGGCAAAGAGATGTAACATGCATGATACGTTTCTTGTAAATTACCGCACCATTTCTTTTTTCCCTAATGTGAGAGAAATATGTATTCACATATATAGTAAAACATGTATTCATATATGTATTAGCATTATGCTTGCTGCATTAGAAGCCTAAAAGGGTTAACACATTTATTCTGCTACAGGCTTGAAAATAATTGCATGTACTTTCTGACTTTGCTTCTTGTCAGCTCAGTGAATGACCTTGTTCATACACTGAGAAACAGATGATTTTGCTAACGTTAGGAAAAGGAATAATACAGTATTCTGAAATGTTACTAGACTTAAGCAGATAACCTTGTTCATACTGCAGCTGTAGATAAGATTATAGGCTGAAATCAGAATATGCTTTATGCTCAAAGCAGGAAAGAATCACTAATTGCAACACTGAAATATGAGTGAATTGTTACAGACTGGCAGTTAGCGAGGCCACGTTGATATCTTAGGAAATTTTCACATGGGAAGTTTATACTTGCTATATCAGCAGAAAAACTTAGTAAACACCTGTCTTAGAACAATGCTAAGAGTTGTATTTTATTACATCAGCTTAGAGGGCAAGGGCTTACAAAACAGTATAATAATGAAGTATTTCCTGTATAATGTTGACAAACTTCTGAACTGCATTTTTGTCTCCTTGTACAAGAATAAAGGAACCTTAACTGAACCTTGGCTGCATTGATCTTTGATTTTTCCTTTGACAAGTTGGTCCTTCTTTGACCGGAAGCCTCTTGGCTGACCTGGATCAGACAGGCCTGGTGGCTGAAATCCGTACGGAAGAAGTTACTGAAATGGTTCTTCTTATTTGAAAAGACCTCCGACTGAATTGTCGTATAAACAGAGGCCGGACACTTTCTGATCTGCGGCTGACGAGCAGGTTTCAATCGGACCAGGGTGATCAATTGCTGAGGCTCACGTAAGGGGATTCTACTTTTTTCTGTTTTAGATCAGGGACTTGATTGTATTTGTTCAGTCAGGATTGTTTATGTAAATCCAGGGACAGAAAAATTGCTATCTTGTCATAGATCAGGGACTTTTTTCTGTTTTAGATCAGGGACTTGATTGTATTTGTTCAGTCAGGATTTTTTATGTAAATCCAGGGACAGAAAAATTGCTATCTTGTCATAGATCAGGGAAGCAGAGTAAGTAGGCAGGTAGTCTGAAGGGACTATAAAATCTTAGTGGTACCACGTTAAAAAAACAGGAAGGGTTACGTAACATTCATAAAGTTAGGTCAAAATGGGTAATAAATGTACAAAACAACCCCAAAATCCACTGTTAACCGAAGACGCAGAATACATGCGGTCACGACGTGCCGATAACGTTAAATACTACACGAAATGAGTTAATAAATATGAATTTGATGGTAAACTAGAAAAATCCTCAGAAAAAGATGTCAGACAAATAGTAGATCCAGATTGGCACATGATCAGTGGCAACTGGAATCCCCGTGATGCTGCGCTTAAGCCCCTCCCACATAACAGCGCAGTTAGACAACAGAGTGAAGGGTCTAACAGACCGAATTTCTGAAAAAATGGAAACCTAGGGCAGACTGGACTTGCATTAATCAATGCATCCAACAAGAAGGTGAAACTGTTGATAGGTATTATGCCAGATTAATAGAATGTTTTAATAGCCATTGTGGAATGCAGGCTCCTGAAGACCAGACACAAGATTCCCCATATGAGCAGCAGTTAAAGAATGCATTTTTAAAAGGCAGTATTGCACCCATAAGTAGTTTTATTATGAAGCATACGGTAGACCATCGTACAAGCAGATTACAGTCACTGCTTGAATATGCTAGGCATGCCAAAAGGCATTTTAATAACAAAAAAAAAAGAAAGCCCAAGTATTCGCTGTAGATGACGGAGAAGTTTATTTAGTACAGTCCGGAAAGAAGGGCAAGAAGAATGCCCAGGGAAATAAACAATCTGATCAGCGATCAGAGGACTTTGAAGGGAGAAAGAAAAGGGGTGAATGTTTTAAATGCTGTAAAAAGGGACATATGGCAAAGGATTGCAAGAAAAATAAGAAGGCAGCAATGAAGGATAAGAATGAAGAAGGTGAGGACTGACTATATGGTAGTCAAGAATCACTAGATGGGAATAACGGAGAAAGGACAAATGAGAATGTGATAGAGAGAGCAGATAATGTCATAGGAGAAATAGAGGAAGTGCAGGAAGCTACTGATAGTAAAGAAAATGAAATATTAGACTTAGGCTTGTTGAGCTTGGAGCTCTATTTGGCAGACACGAAACCAGAAGTTACACCCCTGGTAGAGGGGAGGGAAGTCAAGTTTCTGAGCAATTCAGGGGCATCATGAACCCTGGTACACCCCTCCAAACTACCAGAGAAGTCAGAGTCACATGATTAAAGCAGCTAATGGACAGCTGTATCGGGAGCCTCTCTCCCATAATATTGCAATAACAGATCCTGTTTCAGGATTAACCCAGAAAAGCAAAATTGTTGTTTCTGCAAAATCCCCAGTGAACCTTTTGGGCAGAGATCTTATGCAACTATTTGGCATAGCAGTAGTTCCAACCATGCAGGGTATGGAAGCACAACTACAAATGAACACTTTTGCAGTGCAATCGGAGGGTAAAACATTTTATTGGTATAGCCAGGACTTGGTTACGACCGGTCCTGGGGCAATAACTGAAGTTAGTGAATGTGGCTATCAGTAAGTTCCCCTCCCTTTGCATTGATGTACAACACCTGTTGCACTGTAATACACCAGGACCTGACAAAGAATATGAGCAAAAATTGTTTAAAAACTGTGCGAACAGATTAGTATTGCGTAATCTGTACTGGGGCATGAAAGGGAACAGTGTAGTTAGCTGTTCATTGCCCCAGGAGTTCTTTGCACTTTATAAATCAAATCGATTACCACATGTTAGTTTAACTAAAGACAAAGATGTGAAATGGGCAGGCCTAGGAGAAAAAGTCACAAAATTGGAAAAGCAGACAGAATTAGAACTGTCAGAACAAGGAGTACATAGACAGAAATTAAATTGGAGCACACAGACACACCCAGCTGTACACTTGCAGTCAAGTGAGGGCAGCTGAGAAACACTCTTACTAGAAGAGGAAGAAAAAGCTTTATTAGACATACCAGAGACCCTCTGGTCAATAGGGAAATCAGATATAGGACTTATTCATACAGCAGGACCAGTTACCATCACGCCAAAATCAGCCTTTAGACCACAGAAAAGGCAGTACCCCTTAAAAAAAGATGCAGAAGCAGGTATTAAACCTATCATAGCAGCTTTACTTAAGGAAGGATTACTGGTGGAATCTCACGATTCACCATGTAACACACCCTTATTTCCAGTTAAGAAAGCAAACGAAGAATGGCGTATGGTCCAGGATTAGCAAGCTGTAAATGATGCAGTAATATCAAGGGCACCTACAGTGCCAGATCCACATACCCTATTAAATGATTTGAAGCCTCAACACAAATATTTTCTTGTGGTAGATATTAGCAATGCGTTCTTTGCAATACCAATACACCCTGACAGCCAGTATTGGTTTGCATTTACATTTCAGGGGAAGCGGTATACATATACGCGACTACCACATGGATATTGTGAAAGTCCAACGATATTCTCACAAGAGATGGCAAGTAACTTGGTGGGGTTTACCCCAACGAAAGGTGGTCAGATTTTACTTTATGTTGATGATATCCTGCTGGCAGCCCCTACCCAGCAAGATTGTAAGGAAGACACTATAACATTATTGAAATTCTTAGCTGTTGAAGGACACAAAGTAAGCAAAAACAAATTGCAGCTTTGGAGAAAACAAGTTAAATACCTTGGATATGTAATATCCAAAAAGGGTAGGACATTAGATGAAGACAGGAAAATAGCAATCTTACAGGCACCAAAACCCACAACCAAGAAGGAAATGATGTCCTTTCTTGGTACGACTAATTTTTGTCTGAGCTGGATCCCAAATTATGCTTTGGAATCTGCACTGTTGAACAACCTGATCTTTCAGAAGCCTATGGCAGCACAAGATTTGATATAATGGACACCAGAAGCAGAATTAGTTTTCTGTAAACTGAAACAATTGATAGCAACCTCATTAGTCTTAGGATTACCAAACTATCATAAACGTTTTTTCCAAACTGTAGATTGTAAGCAAGGTTATATGATGTCAGTGTTGACATAACAACATGGGGACAAGCAACGCCCCATTGCTTACTATTCATCGCAACTGGACCCAGTGGCGCGGTCTTTGCCCCACTGTGTACAAGCAGTAGTTGCTGCCGCAATGGCAGTGCAGGCTTCGGCCTCAGTAGTATTATCTACTGGTAAACCGATTAATCATGCACAGTTTATTTTAGATTTGTTAAAATCAATTCAGTTACCTCAAAAAGTAGCTATTTGTAAATGCATAGCTCATACCAAGCAACAAGATAGGATTTCAAAAGGTAATGCTAGAGCTGACACAGCTGCAAAGCAAGCAGCCTCGGAAGCATTTCTTTTGAACGAGGAATTACAATCTTCTGAGATTTTAGACTTAGAAATGTCAAAAACAATGCAGACACTTACTACACGAGCTGAGAAATAAAAGTGGGAAAGGCGAGGAGCACTCCTCAAGGAAGGACTGTACATCTCCAAAGAGGGAAAACCAATATTGCCATCTAATTTATTTAAATATGCAGCTTTGTTGAGCCATGGGCAATGCCATGTCTCAACAGGGGGGATGGTACAGTTAGTCAACCAGGTATTCACTACATACGGATTTAAAAATTATACTAAAACATCTTTTTGCAGTTTTCTGTTTCAGGTAAAGAGTCGAATCAACCGTTGGAAGCAACAGTAGTCCCAGAAAACTGAATCTGGGTAAAGACTACAAAATGTAAACATTGGAGTTCGCCAAAGTGGGAGGGACCATACCAGGTCCTCTTGTCGACACCCACGGCAGTCAAGATTGATGAAAAATCCTCTTGGATCCATTTGATACACTGTAAACTTTGCAAAAACTTTGAGCTAGATAAAAATCTTGCTGTTCCACAAAAAGACTAAACATGACAAAATCTAGAGCAAACAGGAATACAGAACAACCCCAGAAGTATTGCATGGTTATCCTGTTGATTGTACTGATGACAATCTTTTTGCTGTGGCCTATCCTTTTTTTGGCCACATCAGCTGAACTGAATAAACATGATGAGTCACCCATAGACTGGCACCCGAACTTTATCAGGCGATTACACGTGTGTATGCTGAGACTTTTAATGTTTCAAATTGCTGGATTCGTACAGCCATACCAACAGCATACGGGGGGTTATTAAAGACTGCGGTCCCCCTAGGGGTCAATGAGACCTGGGAAAACTTGGTTTATGAGACTGTACATTATAAATGTTATACCAAAGCAAACAAAATGGGCACAGTTTGTAATTCAAATTATGACTCATTTCTTGAGTCCATGCAAAAGACTGTTAGGGATATACATCATAATCCTATTCTTTTTAAGCAACTGTCTATAATAGATAGGAAAATGTTTCATGCAGGGCAGCCATATCTCAGTAAAGTAACTACTAAGGTAGAGGATTGTTATTTTGTGTGTAATAAAGCATATAAATGGTTACCTGAGAATTGGTCCGGCAGTTGTTTTTTGGAGTACCTGGTTCCGGCCATGCGACACACTGCAGTTTTGCCTCAGGGAAATATTCGAAACACCCAAGATGTAGCCAAGAAACCTGTCAGAAAGCCTGAGAATCCAGTGGGATGAATCGAGGCGGGCTGGAAGGGCCATCATACCATGGGTACCAAGCTGACGCACATGGACTTGAGTGATGCTGTCATATCGTGGGCAGGCATATTACCAGCATAAGGAGAGGCAAAATCGATTTGGGAGCTGCAAAAACTGTCCAAACTTCTCAAAGTAATGAGTAATGCAACTTTTTCTGCTCTTGAATTGATAACTGATGAACTGAATGCTATGAGAACTGTAGTACTCCAAAATTGTATGGCTCTCGACTTCACCCTAGTGGCGAGAGGTGGTGCGCTTTAATCAAAAAAGAATGTTGTGCATATATCCCTGATTACCAGCACGAGATTAACGACCACCTTGAGGTGATACAGCAAGTGTCGACTATGACCAAACCAGGCCCCAACCCACTGATGGACTTTTTCCAGAATCTGTTTGGGGGGTGGGGTACCTTCATAATGAACATATTAATAGCTGTCTGTGTGGGAATACTCCTGTTGGGAGTGTGTGAGCGTTGTGGCATACCCTGCATGAAAAAACTGATTAAAGAATTGATAGACATGTCAGTATCTGAAACCTTGTATCAAAACACTGAAGTTGATAAATTGTTGGAAAATGAAATGCTTTCAGAAGTTTAAACTATATGACTTACCTAACCGCAAATCCCACGTGGAAGAGGTTGGGGGAAGAAATTAACTGTTTATGCTTTTGAAGAGAATAAAAGTGTTAATAGGGGGGAAATGTGAGAGAAATATTTATTCACATATATAGTAAAACATGTATTCATATATGTATTAGCATTATGCTTGCTGCATTAGAAGCCTAAAAGGTTTAACACATTTATTCTGCTACAGGCTTGAAAATAATTGCATGTACTTTCTGACTTTTCTTCTTGTCAGCTCAGTGAATGACCTTGTTTATACACTGAGAAACAGATGATTTTGCTAACGTTAGGAAAAGGAACAATACAGTATTCTGAAATGTTACTAGACTTAAGCAAATAACCTTGTTCATACTGCAGCTGTAGATAAGATTATAGGCTGAAATCAGAATATGCTTTATGCTCAAAGCAGGAAAGAATCACTAATTGCAACACTGAAATATGAGTGAATTGTTACAGACCGGCAGTTAGCGAGGCCACGTTGATATCTTAGGAAATTTTCACATGGGAAGTTTATACTTTGCTATATCAGCAGAAAAACTTAGTAAACACCTGTCTTAGAACAATGCTAAGAGTTGTATTTTATTACGTCAGCTTAGAGGGCAATGGCTTACAAAACAGTATAATAATGAAGTATTTCCTGTATAATGTCAGACAAACTTCTGAACTGCACTTTTGTCTCCTTGTACAAGAATAAAGGAACCTTAACTGAACCTTGGCTGCATTGATCTTTGATTTTTCCTTTGACACCTAGTTATTTTGCCATTTTATATATCTGTTAACCTTCAAAACCCTTTGCTCTACTCCATTACCCAATTGCTCCTGACTAGTGCTGTGGTGACATTGAAGCACAGGATAGTATGACATCTAGGCAGCCATAAAAGATGAATGATTTTTATCTAACTACATGTATTCATAGCAGTTTGACTGGCCTAGGTTTCCACAATAGCATTCATATGATCCATACATGCTTTATAGCACAAGTTGAAATATGGCACTTTGCTATGTACAGCTTTGTGGGTACACAAGTCTTAGGCCATCTACTTATGCCGAACCACCTTCTTTTTCTGGTGTTTGTAATTCAACAGGTTGGGCAGTTTTATCGTGTTTACATATTTTATGCAATAGTAAGGTTTCAGAATCACTCTAATTGTTCTTATTTTAAGTTATTATACTTCAAAATAACCATCATGGGGATTACCATAATGAACTGATTCTGTTTCTCAGTCATTTTATCCTACTCCACCAATGCAATTTGTGTTTCCATATATGGCTATTAGTAAATGAGGGTAGATTTGTGTGTTTAGCAACAATGGTAAGGCTGTGAATCATTTTTTAAACTCTGGAGGCTGTATCAGTGTTTCTTTTTAACTGAAGTACTTTGATTTATGTTTACTGTAAACACTTAAAAAGCCTTAAATGATCTATTCATTTTTCCATACAAAGTGAGTAACTAAAACAATCTTCTTACTAAATAATAAAATATGTAGTCCTTAACAAAATTTCACACCTCCCCTCAGAGATGGATCATGGTCAAATGGGGCCCTAGGCAGGGTAATAGATCACCCACCTGAGCAGATCCTCATGCAGCATTTTCTGAAGGCTATAAAGTCTAAAACTCATATATGTTATTATTTAGTGATTTCATTCCTCCGTGATTCGCCAGAAAACCACAAATTATATGAAAAACAGACCAAAACTATGAGGCAAAATCTGGACATTTGTGAGGTGTGTTAAACATACACACACACACACACACACACACACACACACACACACACACACACACACACACACACACACACACACACATAGATACACACACACACACACACACACACACACACACACACACATACATGCACACACTTTCTTTCTCATACAGAAACAAATGGAATGGCTAGTTTAAATTACACACACACACACTTACTTTCTCAATGGAATGCCTAGTTTAAATTCCATGTGGAATGTGTTTACATCCGCACTGGTGTACGTGCATTCTTACATGCATGGTCCTCCTTAAAGGAGAAGACGCTGTGTTCATGGTGTTAAGAATTATTTATTATAGTAATTAAGTAAAATGTTAATGTTGAAGCCTCCTGGGCAGTGGGCACCCCCAACCAGTGGACCATAGGCAACTGTCTATGTTGCTGAATGCTACATCTGGCTCAGCCTTCCCTCATACTATTGTTTGGTTATGAGAGATGTTCTTCATCTCACATTGCTGCAGTCCTAACACTTGGGTAGTCCGCTGTCCCTCGGTCGGCCCGAATATCAGAGTATAAGGCTGACGTCGGTCAAGGCGCATTTGACTGACATCAGAACGTCAGGGTACAAATGCGCATGACCGACGTCATATCCCCAGTCTTTTTTGCTGCATGGTCCGATGCAGAAGCAGTGTTGCAAGTGCCGTTCGGCGTTCTGAAATTTTTCGAATTCGGAGTTTCAGACCGAAGTCAGAGTTGGTTAAGTACCCCGTTGGGGAATATTTTGGTTTTTTCTTAATTTTCCATAAGGATAGGGTATCTTTACGTACTAATCCTTCCTTTATGCCTAAACTGGTTTCTAGTGTGGCTTTAAACCAAACTATTCATTTGCCTACTTTTTATGCAAATCCCCAAAATAAAGGGGAAAAGATTTTGCACACTTTAGATGTACACAGGCAGTTGCGATATTATTTGGACAGAACTAAAGGGTTCAGACAATCTCAGCAGTTATTAGTTTCTTTTGCTTTGTGCTCTCAGGGCAAGCCCGTGTCAAAACAAACTATTTCTAAGTGGATTGGATTTTGCATTGCTTTCTGTTATTCCCATCATGGCAAAGAGATTCCAGCTGGGATTAGGCCTCATTCCACTAGGGCTACTGCCACTTCAACAGCTTTTTTGAGGGGGGTGGCAACTAAGGATATTTTGGAGGCAGCCACTTGGAGTTCAGTGCATACCTTTTCTAGGCATTACCACCTTCCACTGTACTCTAAATCCAGGGCTGGTTTTGCCACTGCTGTGTTGCAGGGCATTTTGGCAGCTCCTGCTTCATTATAGTTTAGCCATCCTCCCTCACCTCTGCTTTGGGATTCTACCCAAGTGTTAGGACTGCAGCAATGTGAGATGAAGAACATAGTACAGTTTTGTACCTACCATAAATGTAGATGTTCGAAGATCCACATTGCTGCAGTCCAATTTACCCTCCCTCCTTCCCCTCTGTAGTTTGAGGTGGTTGTGTGGGTTGGGTTATCCATCTGAGGTATATTGTGTATATTGTATATATTGTATATATTGTACATATTTTTGGTATTAGGCTGGTTAGTTGTTTGGTTGTTGTCTATGGGTTTGGACCTTTCTTTTTAGGGTCTTCTGACATCTGGGGCAAGAAAAGACTGAGGATATGACGTCGGTCATGCGCATTTGTACCCTGACGTTCTGATGTCAGTCAAATGCGCCTTGACCGACGTCAGCCTTATACTCTGATATTCGGGCCGACCGAGGGACAGCGGACTACCCAAGTGTTAGGACTGCAGCAATGTGGATCTTCGAACATCTACATTTATGGTAGGTACAAAACTGTACTTTTTCAGGCTAGTCTAGCAGCTTTGATCATTCAGCTGTTGAAACTTAAGAAACTAATAAAGGAAATCAATGCTATTTAGATCTTTTCTTTACAAGTCATAATTTTCAACAGTGACCTAGAAATTACAGTACTTACCAGTTTTTGTAATGGCCCAGTAAAACTTATGCTGTTCTTTGCTTTTAACTCTTCAAAAATAGCTTTACGTTAGTTGTTTTGTGTTGCAATTTGCTGACATTAAAACCCATTCTCAAAAGGTAAAATTGTGGGCAGTGGAAAACAGAGTTCCCTACTGAAATGTCAGCACTTGAAATGCTGAGTGCCGACAAACCAAAAACCAAAGACCAAATCTCGAACATTGCTTTTCTCCTTTAAATGTCTTTTTTGCAGGGGGGCAAGCCACTCAGTACCACCTGATGTGAAGGATAGCCCTCACTCTCCAAACTTACATATACTAACTCTGAGGCTGTTATATTTTGGAGACAAGGAAGTATTCTGAGAAATGGCCATCTCAGATGTAGGGTCTCTAATGTTCGAACATTCAAAATTCCGAATCTCATATGGTCAGCACCATATGATTGGATTTTTCAATGTTTGAACATTGTAAAGGAGATCTCTGTAAGTTAAATAGCTGGGGGTGTGGGGATGCAGGGGGGCTTGCCCTCCTGCTTAGAGTGTTTAGGTAGGTGTTTTGTGTAGTTTTTTTTATTAGATATTAGAACTTTTGCAAGTTCGATCATATGGTGTCGACCATATGGTAGTCAAACTTTCAAATGCTCAAGTATCTAATATAGACCCACAGATGAAGTATATGTAAGTCTGTTTTTTTCGAGCCTACAGTCTCAGAATTTTTGGACTCGTTATAGCGAGTCCCCATTTTTCAAACTGTTGACAAATAATAGTTGTGATAAACTGCAGAGTCTGGTAGCTGAGAGCAGGTAGTGGACTGAACTTTCTCATCAACTTCACTATAGGCACTGTACTACATAACCTTTACAAGTATTCTGCACTGAAAGGCATGATTCAACACTATTGTCCTAAGAGAGCCCTCTAATCAAAAGACAAACGTCTGCTCTCCACCACTAAACCCCTTAATGCAACAGGAGTTTCACAATACTCCAACTGTGTATCTAATCCCTGGAATTACCTCCCATCTGTTCTCAAACAGCTTGAAAATCATAACATTTTCAAGATTCATCTAAACGAGCACCTCATAACCTCCTGGCTATGTAACTGTGAGTGTCCTGGACACTGTCCTTCTGACATCCTTCTCTGGTATCCCTCTTACCCTATCTCTTCTTTGCTCCTTGCCATCTCTAATCTACCATCTATTTCTCATCCTGCCAATCTGTTCTCATCAACTATGCCTCATACATCAGTTGTGTTATCAATATTCATACTGTTTTAAGTCCCGATCTCAGAGCTTGTACCTGTGTAGATTTTCACATTTAATTAATATCATATCATTTACACCATGAAGATTTTAATATTATTTATCTTCTGACTATTGTAAGTTCTATTCTTAGAGCTTGTGCAAGTGTAAATATTGAAGCTTTATGCTATTTTAAAGTTTCTCATGTGTTGCTGTAAAGTGCTTAAGCTTTTTAATGTAATGTTATTGCTTTTTTACCCAGGTCTTTGCTGGAAAGTTTTTTTTTTTTTTTTTTTTTTATGCCCGGTCAGAATTTCCTGGTAAACAAATGTAAAATAAATAAATAAATGTTACCTCTTTCCTGTTAGCTATCATGTGCCCTGAAATTCCTACAGTAATTAGTCATTTCAGAGATTAAAAGTGTTTGCCAGGAATCCTGGACACAAAATGTACAATCTGAGCTAAATCTGTGAGATGAAAATGTGGAGACTGGGCTCTAATTTTTAAACTGGGTTTATTTCTAACATGACAGATGCTAGCATGGAAGTATTTCCTATTATTTGCTGCGGGACATAAAAGCAAGCCAGTGTTGGTCTTTTGTGAGAGTTTTGAGAAACATGTAGAAAATATTGGAATCTCTTGTATTTGTGTAAGCAGATAGGACTCTTTGTGCTTGTGCTCCTGATTTGCATATTGTCTACATCTTTAATTTTGGCACAATTTTGCCTAACCAGAAAGACAAAAGGACTATTTATATACTTGCTTAGACAAGTACTGGAACACCTGCTCTTTATAAAGTCTGAAATGCAGAACATTTGATGGCTGCTTTTGCACTTTTATCAAAGACTTTTCACTCAGAACTGCAAACAAGAAGAACTTAAAAACTGCTTGCTTTGTATTTAAAGAAACTGCACACAGTCCTCTCTCATGTTTATGAATGAAGTAACCCATGCTTGATGTGAGTCTGGTTGTTTTTGTTTGAGTAAAACTCCTGTTTGCTTCTAAAGAAAGTGTTCGATTGTGTTTTGCTTTATCAAACAAAGGATGCTTTGTCACACAGTGACAACTACACACTATAATACTCTCCCTGAGATTAAGAGAATTGCTGTCCATCTGCAGTAACTGCCCAAAGCAGGTTGGTCATTTAGTGAAATGGAGACATATTTTGATTCTGAGACATACTAAAGGCAATGGCAAACTCATTACTCTGTCTCTAAATTTAGCCGTACTCTTTCAGACATGACGGTGCTAGTATTCTCCCTAACTGCCCATGCACTCGGTTAGCAAAGGCACCCCCCCCCCCAAAATATACAGCGGCTCAGATATTCATACCCACATACATAGATCCACTCATCTGCAAACACGCCCACCAACCCACCCAAAAACACCTGCATGTATACTCCAGCACATACACACACACACACACACACACACACACACACACACACACACACACACACACACACACACACACACACACACACAGCTTCATTCATACCCCAACAGACATGCACACACTCATGTCTGCACACATTCACAGATTGATATACCCCCACCTCCACGTCCCTGCTGTTCTTACTACCATGAGTCCATCCATAGGAATGAATAGGTGAATGCCATCTTTTGACAGGTGTCTCCCCAACCAAGACCAGTATCAGAGTTAAGACCACCCCAAGGGCAATCCTCAGCAGTAGAGTGGTTTAAGAATCACGGTGGAAATCTTCTAAGATAAGGCTTTCACATCACGGTAAGCTTTTCTGAAAACCCAATGTTTGTTTCTTGCATGCTGAAACACATTCCATTTTGAAACCATGTAGAATTTGAAAAGGTAAAAAATGGTACGGCATTCATAATTTGTGCAAGAAAAATGGAAATGAAGAAAGTGTGAAGTACTGAAATGTTTCTTGGCATTAAACAATATCTAAGGGATATTACAGAGAGAAAAATAACTATGGGATAAAGTTAACCATACTGTACAACTGAGTTATCCTTAAACCTATAGTTCTGTAACTACACCAGTGTCTGATTTTCAAGTAAGTCATGGTGAGACCGATGAAGTTTAACATTTAAACTTCTTGCACTGGTATGCTTCTGTGTTAAACTGTCTTTCCACACAGATCTGGTAAACATGATAACAATGATGGTATTATATTATTATTATTATTATTATTATTATTATCATTATTATTAGTGTATGAGTGACCCTATCGAAATATCAGTTGCTTTGGTATCATTGTGTGTTGTGTGGGTGGCTCTAGCTGCCTTGTCTGTTTGTCTGTCTATCATTCTTTTCTTATTTCTATTAGTATTGTTGTTTTCATCTAATGATATGCATGTCCATGGTGATCACTCTGTCAGCTTAGCATAGTCGTTGGTGATATGAGTTAAGTAAAGTAGAAGGACCGTCTATTTCCTTCTGCTTTGATTATACTGTTTTGCAAAACAAAGAGGTGAAGCTTTACTGTTGCATTGGATATTATCTTATTCTGAGTCCTGATTAAATGCTGGTTTATCTGCTGTTGCTGATATGAGCTCACTAGCCTTACAAGGTGTTCTTTAATCTGACTTTGACTTTTGATCACAGCTTGACAACTTGAGCAGCTTCTGCAAATATTGTGCTTTGTTTTGAAATGTACCATTGGAAATGTTATCTACCCAAGTCAGGCTGAGATTGACAAGATAGCATGTGTTTATCTGATGCTCTGCATCCTTTACATTTGTGACTTTCCATGATGATCTACCATCGGTGACAATTTATTTAGAGAGGTATAGTTATCTGTAATTGACTTTGACGGTTGGCCTGTCACTTTGGATAGACAGACTTTGTTTTCTTTCTTTTAGTGTTTGCCTGTGTTTCTGTTGTGTTGTGGTTGTGTTTATCACTGCTTTCAACAAATTGACAGGTTTTGAATGTGACATGGACTTGCCTGCTGAAGCTTAACATTTCTTGTTTCTAGTAAATAGGTTCTATTGTGTTTCAGTGACAGTATAGTGTTTTTCAATTAGTCCTACCAGTCAACCTTAACCTTGTTTACCCTCAGTATAGTGTCATACTGTTCCTGATGTTGGTAACATGACACGATTAATGAACTTTCTATGACTCCGATTCTACTTTTCCTTACGCTTTTACAAACAGCAATCTACCATTCGAGATGTGGAATTTATATTCCATTTTGTCAATTAATTCTCACATTTTGGCTCATGACTTAATTTCTTTACGCAGGCACATTTCCTTAATTTCACTACAGAAATATAGAATTTCAACATTTTTACTTTTTCTTTTTACAACTTTTTTACTGCTATTTGATTTTTGTGTTTTTAATTTGATGCTTTTGCTGTACTTCCTTTGTGCATTGCTTAATACATTTGAAGTTTATTGCACCTTGTGACATTATTGATTTACAGTGCCTAAGAATATTCTCTTTAACTCTGTGGCCTGTTTTTGATGGCTACAGATCATTAGAAGTGTACATATAGGCTTTACCAAGATAAATAAACTTAAGTGAAGTTGTAATCTAATCTTTAATAAAGCAATTTTCCTGCTGTAGGCATGAGACAGTTCAGATCATGCCTTCTTAACCTGGCTGACTTCTTCACAAAGTTTACTAAAGCAATGGATGAGGGTAAATGGGTTAACTTTGCATATCTAGGCTTCGTAAAGGTGTTCAACTTCATATCACACTCAGGTAGCACTCATTAGGCTGATTGTTGTTTATAACTCTCTCTACAGAAGGTACCTTTCTAAATATTTGAATGTCTTGAACTCCCCAAGGCTTTCTTACTAAGAAAATTAAAGGCCTAAATCATAAAACTATGCAGACCATCTGAAATCCCTGTCTCTCTTCTCAGTGTCATATAGGGCACTGAGGGTGATTTCTGTCCGGAACACAGAGCCCCAACAGACTCTGTCCTGTCATACCCATTGTACATTCACAAGTCCAAAAGGGGCATAAACATGTAGGTTAAAAAACAAAAACAACATCTGTGGGCACAGGCCCCAGGATAAAAAAATTCCTAATCCTAGTATACACACTAGTGCCACAATTGGAAAGAAAAACAATGTGGTATTCTTAAGAAACAGAAACATTCCTACAAGAGGGTTAGGCCACGGTCAGGGGAAGGATGGCCCACCCTGTGGTAGAAGGAAGTAGCAGGCCACAAAAAACACAAAAATTGACAAGACAAAAAGAACTATAAAGGTGATAAAGTGGGCTATTGAGGATAAGGAATAAAATATGTATTGCTATTATTATGCAAGAAGCTCAGAATTTCCAGATAGAAGATATTCAGAAAATCTGAGTCAGAAATTAGTAAAAAAAGAAAAATACTTGAACTTGAAAATCTGTCAAAAGCTTTAAATAAAAATTTGAATTCATTAATGCAACCAGTTGGCATAACGGTTAAGGTCTTTGCCTCCCTTGCACAAGGTACAAGGTTTGATCCAGACCTCTTACCAATGCCTGTTTGGAATTTGCGTGTTCTCCCTGTATCTCTGTGGGGTTCCTCCCACCTCTGAAAAACATGCTGAGTTTTTCCATCTCAAAAACTCACCAATGAATGGAGCTGTGGCCAACAGCACAGACTCTACATGGTTCCTTATAGGGGAAGAGTTGTACAGACCAACCATTTTGGGCATCTACTGTGGTGCACAATATCCTCATGATAGTAGAACACAGATCACAGACTGCATGCCATTGCTGGGATAGCCACTCAATGGTGTAAAAATATGGCTCTGGGTGATTCGGTCATGTTGACTAATGCCACCAAAATGGGCATGGGTAGTTACCTGTGTTAAGTGGGTTGAGGACCCAGCGTACTCCGACCTATGCCAGGGACCCATGCTAACAGTGGGAGGGGTATATGTGCCCCTATTGGCCAGTGTGTGCCCACCATAAAGCCCAGCAGCCCTGGGTCAGTAAGCTACTGGTCGGCCGGTGTCTATTTGCCTAGCCTGGCTTACCTGGGATAGCTCTGTTGATCAAAAGCTGGACGTAAAACCAATCAACTTGCTAAACATGAACTGAGAATTGCTACACTTAGTAGGTTCACTGACAGGATGCAGCTTGGAAGTGGATGATATGAAGGAGGCTGGGCATTCTATGTATCCAAGAGACAAGATGGAAGGGCAGTGCAGCAAAGGCACTTGGCTTGAGATCCAGAGGCTACTACTCAGGAGGGGGACAGGCTAGAAATGGTGTGGGAATTGTGGTGATAGAGAGAGGCTTTAGAAGGCAGTGAGAGATATTATCAAATTAATGACAGACTCATGTCAATCAGGCTCCAGTATAATGACAGGGCAGTATTCATAATCTCAGCCTATGACCCACAACAGGATTGTGATGGTGAGGAAAAGAGTTCATTCAGACAGCAGTTGCAGGACCTACTAGATAAAACAGGACAACATGAATTGGTATTGATAATGGGTGACTTTCCTGGGTCCACATGGGTGGGGCAACAGGAATAAAGAAGGAGAAGCTGTTCTAGACTTCTGTCCAACAAATTGCTTGATAGTAGCCAACACATGGTTCAGAAAGAGACAGTCACAAGATCACATACAAGAGTAGCCAACACAGAACTTCAGGTAGACTTCCTCCTAGTAAGGTTCATAGGTTAGTACTAGGCTAACTGCCCTTTTGAGCCATTTTAAGCCTAGCCAATTATCCCTGTGAGATTCAAACCCTGTACCTTGTGTTTGTAAGGCAAACACCTTAACCATTAGGCCACCCTCCCAACCCTGTTGGAAGGAAGAGGCACTGGGGTAGAATCCATGATTGCAAAGTTATCCCCAGTGAAACATTTGTCCCACAGCATAAACCACCGGTTGCCACAATCAGCTGCAAGCAGTGGTCAGAAAAGGCTCTAAGGTCAACAGAGACCAGGTTGAAGACCTGAAAGTTGACTGGCGAGAAAGTACAACAATTCAAGAAATTATGTAGGGCTCTAACACTCCAAGAAGAGGAGGAAATAGGTGGAGTTGAAGAAGAGTGGCAGTGCCTCAAAACAGCATGTGTTAATAGTACAAAACAGATACTGTATGTAGCCAAGCCAGGTATGAAAATAAGGTGCATAAGGAAAGCAGGAAGTGATCAAAAGAAAGGAGTGCAGGAAAAATGGGAGCTTAGAAAAGACCAACCAGGCTAGGAAGGACTACTGGTTGGCTAGCAAATAAGGTAAGAAAAGAGTTGCAATAGCAAAGAATAGGGCATCAGAGGCGCTCATACCAACTTCTGGAAAGTGACTCAGTAGGTCGCACAAAGAAACTATATCAGTTTCAAGACAAAGATAGAAAGAGAAAGAAGATAGTCAGACACCCTTCATAAGGGATTCTAGCAGCAACCTGCTCACCAGTCCACAGGACATCAGACAGGTGGAAGGAGTATTTCCAGCAGCTTCTGAATGAACCCCCCCCCCCAGAAGCTGTACTGCTCTAGAAACAACCTACGATGAGAGAAGAAGAGAAGCCCACCCTAGAAGAAGTAAGAGCACCACTAAGGAAAATTAAGCCAGGGAAAGCAGCAGGCTCAGATGAGGTCACAGCAGATATGATAAACATGCTGAGTGAGATGGGGAGAAATGGCTTCTGAGGGTACACATAGCAGTGTGGAGAGACAGGCATATTCCAGGTGACTGGAGAAAAAGTATAGTCCTGCTGGTGTAAAAGAACAAATGGGACATCCACAACTGTGGGCAGTATGGAGGCATCAAACTCCTATCTCATTTCATGAAAGTTCTGGAGAGGGTGATTGATAAATGGATATGCAGAGTAGTAGAATGTAAGATGGGAGATGAGCAGTTTGATTCAGATCAGGATGCAGCACAATTGACCCGATGTTTGGAGTGAGACAGATAGTTGAGAAGAAGCTAGAGATGAGGAGAGAGTCCATCTGGGCATTCTTAGACATGGAGAAAGCATATGACAAGGTCCCAAGAAAGCTGATCTAGGCAGTACTGTGGTGGTACAAAGTCCCAAAAACATTGGTAGAATTAGTGCAGGCTATGTACAAGGACCCAATGACTCAAGTATGAACAGTATTCAGTCTCACAGAGGGGTTCCCAGTGGGAGTGGGTGTACAACAGGGTTCAGCTCTGAGCCCACTGCTGTCCATACAAGTGATGGGCTACATTAGCAAACAGGTTGGAGGGGTCAGATCAACAAAGTTACTGTACCCCCCCCTTCAACCCTCTCTTTTTTTCCCCTGCTTTGGATAGAGTATTTCCTCTATCACTATAAAACTGAATTGAATATTAATTACTGCTAGTTCATCCTTCCAGGATTTAGTAATCATTAATTTATTATTATTGTTAACTTGTAAATGTTAGACGATTATAGTACTGTGTTTTACTTCTTATTTTCGATGTTTGTAATTAGAGCTTACTACTTAATTTTACCAAATGTGCTCCCTGTATTTTTCATGTCATTATCACAAGTACTGTATACATACCTTTGATTCATATTGTATACCATTTATCATGTCATTCTGTGGAGCTTTTCTCGCCGGGCCTCCGCTGAAAAAGGACATGTGGCCAGTCGGAATTTCCCAGTAAACAAATGTATGTAAATAAATAAATACATACATACGTAAATAAATAAATGTGGCATTACAGGCAGACTCTGAGCAAGAACTTCAGCAAAGGATAGGGGAATGGAATGCAAAACTGAAGGCACATGGGATGAAACTAAGTATAGATAAGACAGTGGCAATGGCAGCAAATTGGGGAAATCAGAAGAAGCTGAGAATTGAGATAGAAGGGAAGATAGTGGAACAGATAAATAGCTTCAAGTATCTGGGAAGGGTGGTTGAGGAGAAAGGAAGCCTGAATGAAGAGGTCAAAGCAAGAATCAGAGGGGCTGCATCCAACTGACATAGTCTCATATGTAGTCTACGACAGAAGAATGCCAAAGAAGCTAAAAAGTAAGGTGTACAAGACAGTGGTGCAACCAGTATTACAGTATGGTAGAGATAGCTAGGCAGTAAAGGCAGAGCAAATGAAGAAGCTAGAGGTGATGGAAGTGAAGTGCCTGAGTAGGGTGGTAGAATGCAGACTGTGGGACAGACGAAGAAATGAGGACATAAGAGCAGAAGCCAAAGTAACTCCAATTGCAGAAAAGATCAGAGAGAACAGATTACATTGGTTTGGGCACATGTATAGAAAAGCAGAAGACAATCTGGTGAAGAAGATTTGGGACAGACAGGAAGAAGGTAAGAGGAAGCGAGGACATCCAACAAAGAGGTGGATGGATTGTGTGAAAGAAGATCTGCGACAGTCCAGCATGAGTGTTGAAGAAGACAGGAGTGTGACACTGAATCGAGAGAGAAGGCAACAGTTAACAGAATACCTCGACTCCATGTAGAAGAATGGGAAAAAGGGGGCTGAAGATGATGATGATAATGCAACAGATTCATGAAAAACATTACAGAGATGAAGAAGCTTTGGGTGTCTGAAAAAAAAAACAGAGGAAGAGTGAAAATGTATAATAAAGAAACGTGCATGGGAAGAAAAAAATCTGATAGGGTGTAATATTTATGCCAAGGAGAAAGCCAAATTAATCGGTAATAAAAAAAGCAACTCCAAAGATATTTGAAGATAAATACAGGCAAATGTACTTGAATATGAACAATGAAAATAAAGGGGAAATGTACAAAAGATTGTAGGTAAGGCAGAAGTTAAAAAAACAGAAACTGAAGTTATGGATTATCTGTGAAGTGAAGGATTTAGTGCAGAGAATCCAACACAGGTAATGTTGCAGCATGAAGGAATTCTGGCATCTGAATAAGATTTACCATGTGGTGATGCTCTAGAACCTTCTGTAAGAGACCGATATGAAAATACAGTGGAAGTTGCACAGCAAATAAAGGAGTGCTAAACACTGGAAACTTTGGTGCAGGTAGCGGGGAGTGAAGGGCCGAAGGGTTCCCATATGAATACCAGCAGATGAAACAGGGTGCATTTGAGGAGAATATGACAAAGAAATATGTTCTGCAACTTTCTGTGGAGTACTCATAAGAAACGCAGAACAAAAAGGTTGCTATCAGTTTATAACAAAATTATTTAAGGGAAGACCTTTGTGATTTAAGAGTTGGAAAAAATATATTAAGTTAGATGAAAGAAATAGATTACAGATCTTACAGAAAACATTACAATATAAAAATGCACTATTAAAATAAACCAGGATCTATCATACACTATTAAACTGTCAACACAAGCAGAAAAATGTAGGAAATATGTAGATAAATATAAAGGAAAAGTACAAAATAAGCAATTTATTGATTACCCAAAAAGTTTTATAAAGAACTGGGAAATAAAGCAAAAGGATCAGAAACACCACCAAAACAAGAAGAAATACACTCATTTTGGAGAAATATTTATGAAATCCCTGTTGAACATAACAAAGATGTTGAATGGACAGAATAATTAAAAGAAACCGTAAGGAATTCTAATGTAGAGGATGTGAAAGGGTATGAAGAAACAGACAAAATTTAAGAAAGATTCCTAAATGGAAAACCCCAGGTCCAGAGACAGTACATCATTTCTGGCTAAAGGTATTAACATTGTTGTGCAAAGATTTACCCCTTAGTAGTAATTATTTATATGTGCACCCCAAATAGAAACCAACCTGGCTGACAGGAAAAGAAATACTTCTTCTTAAGAGTGAATCTGCAAACTGCCCGAAAAACTATTGACCAATAACTTGCTTCCTGGAAATATACACAGCATATAACCAAGTAATCTGCACCAAAGGAAATAACCTTGTTCAATATACAAACTATATACTAGAATTGATGCAGACAGAGTTTATAGTCATTTAGAAAAAACAATTCAGTCATGGTAGCAAAACAAATAGGTAACAAAAGAAAGTCACGTGGAACAAAGGATAGCTTGTTGCTAAATAAAGCCATAGCAGAGAAAATTACAAGGAGGATAATCTAAGTATGGCATGGATTTATCACCAAAAAGCATTTAACAACATCCCGTGTTCATGGATAAAGGAATGCTTACAGCTGTTTAAGATACACCCTACAATGACCAATTATATTACGGTCACCATGAAACACTGGCAAACCTCTTTACAGTTGAGTCATGCCAAATGGCAAATTATCATTCCAGGCATAAAACTTCATAGGGGGTATATTCCAGGGTGAGTCCCTGTCACTGTTGTTTTTTCTTGCAGTTAATCCATTAAGCTGTTGACTTATCAGATGAGGCTAGGGTTGCAGTTTAGCTCCCATAAACTAAACTTGTTTAATGACATCTCATTTATCTTAGTCTAGATGACTTAAAACCATGCAGTTTATCAGATGAGGAGTTGAAAACACACCAACAAACTGTTGAAACTTTCTGTGATGATATATTAATGTCATTTGGTCTTGATAAATGTACAAATGCAACATTTTAAACAGGAAAGCTGCAGTACAAAGAAAATATCAGATCTGTGTTTGACGAATGTCTAAATCTCAAACAGAAAAGAACAAAACAAAAAAAGCAGTGAACAAGGATATCATCAAAAAGAAATGTATGAAAAGGCCATAGTTGGCCAACATCACAAACAAAACCAAGCAAGGTGGGGGACTGCACCACCCACACCCACCAATGTGGGGGGCTGTGCCCCACAATCCCCAACTATATATGCCAACTCTGAGATCGCACTACATTGAGGAATAGGGCAAATTTAAAAGGTTTCCCTTCACTTACCATATGCATCGCATTACTTCCTGGTTGTTGGCCAACTATGAAATTATTCCGTAGAAACACAACAATCCAAAGCTATAAGACTGGAATCCAACTTTATTGAATAAAATAACACTAAGTTATCTTGTCAACTCCAGAAAAAAATATTTTCACAGTTGGTCACATAATGTTCAAACATCAAGTCCTCACAAATAAAAAAATTCAGTTGGTCAAGAACCCGTGTTAAAGTGTCACTTTTTTATTTTTGTATTTGACCATTAATTTCAACATTTCATTACCAGCTTTACCAAAGATATGATGTAATTCATGCAAGAATACAGGGTTAGAGCCTGCTCCATTAGGATACCTCCATAGCCTCAAACCCTTTGGAATTTGCTGCAGTTCAATGTTCCTGTGCAAATAACTATTCTCTAACTGTAATTTTTTGAACACCAATAACGTTTTTTTGAATTCTTTTAGTTTATCAGTCAGGGGAACGTGACTTAACCACCGCATTAACTGCCATACCATTTTCATTGTAAAACAAAAAACAGTTCATTTTCCATCTGACAAACAGTTCATCATTGGGCATCACAGTTTGTAGAGTTTGAATTAATACCCTTGTACATTGAGTAAAGGGGAGCCCCAAACTGCCATAAGTAACATTCCCATAAAGATATAAAACTGGTATCCACATTTATTGAATAAAATAACACAGTTATCTTGTCAACTCAAGGGAAAAAAGTTGGATTGCAGTCATATCTTTGGATTGCTGTGCTTCTCTGTAATCATTTCAGTGGTTTGGTTCTTCAGTCGGTTACCATGTCTATCTGTACTGTTGAAGCTAAAAATAATGAAGGATTTAGTCTGGATAATTCTACATCTACTGGCAACCTGACATTGTTATTGCAACAAGTAAGTCACCAACTTGCCTCATATTCTACACAGTTGAAAGCTGCAGTGGGATCTTCAAATTATGGGAATAGTATGGCAGTTTTGGGCTTCCAGTGGAAACTGGTTTGTTTTTTGCCAGATACAGCTAGCAAGTGCTATTGAATAGTATTTACCCAGTTACAGTACAAATAAAAAAAGATGGACAAAGAAAGCAATAATTCCTAAGGATCTGCACAGAGGACTCGGTCAGAAATATTGCAAAAAAACAAAGGAATGCAAGTACAAAATCGTTTGTGAACTCCCTTATCAAAAGATGATGAGAGGGATGCACTACATGCAAAAAAATGAAATGGTAAAGCATCGTGATGCTGTACTCAATACAAAGATGGTGTAAGTAAGGGAAACTCACTAGTTTTGCTTTCAGATGTCTGAATTCATCGGAAAATCTGTTAGGTTTGGGGGCTTTAACAATTTAGAGTAGAGATGCATGAATGGCACTCTGGGTTACAGTTCTGCAAATTATTAGGCTTAAATGAGCATGTTTCACTTAAGCCATTATTAATGACTAGACTGTCATTTCATAAATTAATTACCTGTACTAGAACAAAATGTTATACACAGCCATTGTGTACCTTTTAATCTGACAAACTGCGCATGATTTGAAAATCTGTGTGCTACCAATACAAAATGTTTTGGGGTTTTCATAATGTGCAACTAAAAAAACATAGGAATAAAATAATTGCAGGAGAGGGGACCCCCCTCAGGATACCCCACAAAACCTATATTGTCTAACTGGTGGAAGCAGACTGGCTCTGAGGGATACAGCTGTGCTCAAAGGCAGACAATTGTCACATACATTTAGCTGATCAGGTTCATACAGCGCACTTCTGCCTTTTCTGTTGCTATAATAGTACTTCTGTCCACCTAGGCAGCGCACAATTTTATCCCTCAGTGCTGACTTGCACAATATGCCCATGTGTGCTTGTACAATTAGAAATTTGTTATATTCAAAGGTGTAAGTCTTGGGCACTACAATTACAAATGGTCTGTCCTTATATGCTTGCATTTAGTCCTTCAGTTTATAGATATTGTATGTTGAACAGCATGGTAGCTACAGCATCTATTAACATTCAGATTTAAATGCGCTACTCCATGATCTGTTCTGTCAGATTTAAATGTAGTGCTGGCATCTTTATTTATGTATTTATTGCCTGATTACTCATGTATTATATATTTATTTATTTATTGCTTGTCTGCTGGCCGGGTTGTCTATTGTTTAAGATATTGTTTTTTTAAGTGGAGGCCTGGGGAGAAGATCTCCAAGTCACAAGTAGAATTAAAACGTAGTTAATATAAAAGCTAATTACCGTTTTGATGCTTTCTTTGAAATGAAACTGATTGAAGTGTTGACAGCTGCCAGAAGAGTGAGGAAGCAGGTGCTACTGAGTCACTCCCAATTCAAGGAACAGTTTCTCACCAGATGTTCCTGTTACAAGTTAAGGATGAACAATTAACTGCTTCTCAGTGAAGCTACAACAGAAATAAATAAAATATTCTCAATAGTAGAAATAACTTATATATTCATTCCAGGCTCTGATGACCCTAAAATATTATTGGCAGCAGACTAGTATTATGCAGAGGCATACATATGTGTCTATATATATATATATATATATATATATATATATATATATATATGTGTGTGTGTGTGTATATGTGTATATATATATATATATATATATATATATATATGTGTGTGTGTGTATATATATATATATATATATATATATATATATATATATATATATATATATATGTGTGTGTGTGTGTGTGTGTGTGTGTGTGTGTGTGTGTGTATATATATATATATATATATATATATATATATATATATATATATATATATGTGTGTGTGTGTGTGTGTATATATATATATATATATATATATATGTGTGTGTGTGTGTGTGTGTGTGTATGTGTGTGTGTGTGTATATATATATATATATATATATATATATATATATATATACACACACACACACAAACTGTGCACCTGTGTGTGTGTTTATGTGCATGCATGTGTACACACAAAGAAAATGAGAGAAAGTAATATCATTCAAATAAATAGCTCTTTTACTTCAGAAATACCTATAGCTGTTTGTCCACTGGTTTGAATAATTCTGCTGAATTAGTTGAATTTCAGACTGCTAACTCTTTGGCACAAGCATATATTATTTGCTGACGTGTCTTTGTGAAAGATGTTACAGAGGAAAGAAATACATTTCTCCAACATTTTCTTCAGTCATACTTACTAGTTTTAATTGTTTTGGCTGTCTGGGCATATATCAGTAAATTATACAATTATAAAAGCATTAATTTGTTGATGGTACACTTTCTCATAGTTTCCATACACTGTCTATTCAGATGCACCACAGTAGCATTAGGAATGTCTGACCTACATTCTGTCCATGCCTGCACCTGTCAAATCCAAATAACATTTAACCTCATAACTTTGTTCTACCTTCTCTTCCCCCAATAAATCCTATCTGATTCCTCTCATTCCTTATTGAACTCACTTAGTGTTTATCCCCAGACCTGCACAAATCCATCGCCTTTTGTAAGAAGTGCTTGACTATGTTTCCCTTTGATAAGTACCCTAATGCATGTCTTATTCTCAGAGAAGCCTGAAACTCTTTTATAATGTTTAATTTTCTTGAGATATTTAATGTTTGTGTTATGCACTCATGCTGTATTCTATTTGCAGTGATATAAAAAGATAGTTCCACTGGTAGTCAAATGATTCTGGTTGTCTCCGTACAGCACATCACTATGGAAAAATCAGCTTGACAAAAGCTGTCGCCGCACTTTGTGTTCCTTTTCAGATGTTGGACTGTTCCTTTCAGTTTTATTATCTGAAACATAAGCATTAAATCATAGCCTCACCTCAGGCTATGTGCCCATTGAATGGCACACAGTGACAGTTATCCCACTCCACAAAGGCGGAGCCACCACAGACCCCGGAAACTACCGCACCATTAGCCTAACCAGCCTGATCTGCAAGGCTATGGAGTGTATCATCATGGAACTTATAAACAATGAAATTGGTAATCTCCAAACTCAGGACCCCACCCAGTTCGGGTTTGTAAAAGGCAGATCATGTCTCCTAAATCTGATAGCTTCTTTGAAGCAGTCACCAAAGCCGTAGATGAGGGTAAGGTGGTTCACACAGCCTATCTAGATCTCGCCAAGGCTTTTGACACCATCCCCCACTCTAGAATTATAGATAAACTCACTAAACTAGGTATAAATCCTTATGTCATAAGATGGGTTGCCAACTGGCTCACTGACAGAACCCACACTGTGAAAGTAGCAGACTCCAAATCCAGCTTCAGACCAGTGACAAGTGAAGTACCACAGGGTTCAGTCCTGGGTCCTCTCCTGTTTGGTATCTACTTCTCTGAAGTACAGGCCAACACAGAAGGTCTTTGGCTAACGAAGTTCGCAGATGACTGCAAACTAGGAGCCATAATCAAAACTCCAAAAGATGTGGACATCCTACAAAAGAGCCTTGCTGAGACAGATGCCTGGTGTCAAAGCCATGGCCTCAAGCTCAATGCCAAAAAGTGCATTGTCATTCCTTTTGGTAAAAACTCAGTACCCATGAACTACCACATAGGTGGTAGTCTATTTAACACCGAAAGTGTGATAAGAGACCTTGGGACACAGGTGGACAGTAGTCGCTCCTTTGATAATCACATCGCCACAGTAGTCAGGAAATCCTTCTATGTGGCACACCTCATCACAAAAGGTTTCTCATCCAGGAAAAAAGAGGTCATTGTTCCCCTCTACTCATCATTCATTAGACCCATTATAGAGTACAATGCCCCTTTTGGTATGTATCTCACAAGACATCTACAACAACTGGAAAGGCCACAGAAATACCTCACAAAGAGGATTACCGGCCTCAAAGAGATGCCCTATGCAGACCATCTCAAAAAACTGCAGCTTTACTCCGTTGCATATCGCCTACTCAGAGGCGATCTCTGCCTAACACACAAAGCTATGTCAAACCCAGAGCTTTTAGACATGTTCCACTTAAAGAAATCCCAATCCCTACGAGCTACACGCTCTAGGGACCTAAACCTCATCACCACAATAAACAGAACATGCTGAAGGGATAGATTCCTGTCCCAGAGACTTCCCATACTCTGGAACAAACTACCTATCTATATCAAACAAAGCTCCTCATTAGCACTGTTCAAGAAAAATCTTGATGATCGGATGGGAGATAGGAAATTCACCCCGGGGATCACTTCTGTGGCTCTGCTCGACAGTGGCACAGGAAAATAATTTTCTTGGGTGGCGAAAGCCAGGGTACCTTTGGCTAGGCTTATATAGGCCCCTAGGGCCAATAGCCTAGTACCTACCTATGAACCTATTACTTTCTTCTGAAGAAACGTATGAGCTGGTTAAAATTGCTAACAGCTATTATACCTTTCAAATTTTCCCTAACAAGCCCCTTGAGTTGCCGTTGATGCATAATGGCATTATGACTCACACAAATTGAACCAGTAAGACAACAAACTGATGTCCACTGCTACACGTATATTTTTCAGACACAAACACAGAGAAACACACACTAATCTTCTCCGTGTCTCAGCTGTAGGTCCCTTACACATTATTTAAATCAAACCATAGCAGGAAGTTCCCTTCCTTGTGGATCGATAACTATTGTCATTCAGTATTCAGTACTACTAATATTTTATAGGAATTTTGGAAATTTATTTTAGTGTTATTTGCTGAAGCATAGTACAACAGCAATAAAAGACATAACACTGCTAGGATTTCTAGTACCACTGATCAGAGGAAAGAAACCCTGACTGTGACCCAGGCATCCATTCACACTTATGAGGCTCAACCAACTTATGCAGCAACCCTGTGAACAGTGTGCACCATTCACAGAATGTACTTGGCAAGGGGAGAATGGAACTTGATTGCCAGGCTTTTTTCCACATCATGCATGCACACACATGCACAAACACACACACACACACACACACACACACACACACACACACACAAACACACATACACACCAACAGACAATGTAGAGGCCACAAATCCAACTACAGCAATTCTTTGTAATATGGGATTAAACCCACAAAACCATAGGGAGGACATGTAGACTCCACACACATAATGCCCTAGACAGAAACCAAACAAGAGAACTCTGCCTAGGGTCAGTTACCAGACCTGCTCCTTGAGGAATCAGCTGCGGGTAAGGATAGGGTGGTATTTTTCAGGCTTATCTATACTGAGATGAGGGATGGGAGTCTTTTCTCATGCCCACAGCCCCTGCTACACACAAGGAATTCTAGTCTCAAGCATAAAAAAAGGAGAAAAATAGGAATGTCTCAGTATAGCTCCATGACAGGTCCATGACTTGTTTGTGATTGCTAACAGAAGTGCGGTCAGAAATGAATGATTTAGGAGGAAAAGAAATTACAGTAAAAAGTGTTTTTGTAGGACCAGTGAACCCCCCCCCCCCTGCACCCCAACACCCTTGATACTTATATATACCAACCCGGTGGTTGAACCATCATTGTGAAAAGGGAAATCCCCCTTATACCAGCAATTTGTTCTTGCATGAAAAAGTCAGGCCTAACACTACAGATCATACATATGAGTGTCAATTATTATTGTGTTTCACATACAAGCTTTTCACCCATTCAATATGACATCATCACAGGATATAAACAAAAAAGCCTCCCATAGCTGTAAGGAAGACACTGCATGGAGTCATCCAGATGTCTTCTCTTCCTGAGCTCCAGATCTTCTACAATAAGGTCCCTGTGTAGCAGGGCCCTAGTCTGGGATGACCAAGCCAGTCATGTAATGGGTTGGTTGTGGAAGATCGAAGAGTAGCTCAGGGACATATATATGAAAAAAATTAAGATCATAGATGCAATAACATTCGATAAGACGGATAACAAGACTGACTGTGCTGTAGTTATTACTGAACTCTATCAGCAGGAGGCTGCCCTCGTAGCAATCTGTAGGCCACCTTATAGCACTTATTAGCTTTTAAAGTTGGCAAATTTATTGTATCTCTTCAAAAAAGATGCAGCCTGACATCATATTAGGGTACATTTAATTTGCCTGACACTAAATGGGGAACTGTTGATCACATTAAACCTGTTAGAAAACAGTTTACATCTTTCTTGCTTAACCATAATGTCTAGCAAATTATTAGCACTCTATAACTATGTCTAGCACATTATTAGCACTCTATAACTATGTCTAGCACATTAGCACTCTATAACTATGTCTAGCACATTATTAGCACTCCAACTATCTCCATCTAGAGAGCATAAAACATTGGCTAGTCTATGTGTTAATGACTTATCATTGGATGCGAAATACAAAACTCAGGAGCCGTTATCCAACAGTGATCATATAGAAGTTAGACAACTAGTATTCAGCTGTCTTTCAAATATGAAGGAATCACTGCCAAGTTATTAGGAAACATGATATTTAATACTTACCTGAATTATAATATAACAAAGACATACATTTAGGGTCTTGGAACTGAAGAAGCATCTCCAAAATAAATCTGCTAATGAAACATGGGGCATTATCAACAAATATACACAAATCTTTAAAATTATGTTCTATTTATGAAAGTGGCAAAAAGGGGGCATCAGAACTAAGATTTTACAACTTGACTGACTAACATTGAGAAAAAGAATAGGATTTGCAAGAGATTGTTTTGTGCACTCTTCCCTAATATGAAGAGAAATCTAAACTCTTCATTGAAAGAGAATACGCACATTGTTGTAAAATAAAGAGTTAATCTTGAGCTGACTCTTGCTTATACCTCAATACAAAATATTTTTAACATTTGTGAATATCTAAGAGGAAGTATTCTATTACAGTCATTAAAATAGATTCATGGCAATTAACAATTCTTCAAGTATAGTTGAGCTTTTCCAAAGAGAGTTCAGGAAGGCCTTTGATAATAATGTTGTAATCAGAGGAAGCATGATCTGTAATACTCAAAAAAAAAAAAAAAACCTGTGACAATCAGTCAGTTATTGGTCAGACTTCATTAACTAGCAAAAAGAAAGATACTGGACTAGATGACCCATTGAACAGACATTTTAAGGAACTGAGGCAAGGATTAGCTAAGTCGTTGGAACTTATTACTGAGACAACTTTTAAAGGTACCACAGACCCCAAATGATTGGAAAAAGGCAGGAGGACTTTAATAAACTAATAGAGAAAGGACTGAGATAAAGAATTGTAGACTACTCAGTCTACTGTTAAATAAAAATAAGCTTATGGAAAAGTTGATATCCTGCATAAATTCAAAATTGACTTTACCAGCACACATTTAGTCAGTAGAGGTTATCTGCAACTTGAAGCATGTTCTTTTATGATAACTTCTCACCACAGGTAGAGAAATGTACGCTGATTACACAGACTTTTAAGTGATTTTGGCATATTAACCGTTCCAAAATTACTTCAGAATATGAAAAAAATGGATCTTTCAGGACAGCTGATTGGACACCAGAACAGGGTCCCTACTTATTTAACATCCATACATGGATATGACTAAAAGTGATTTGTTCTTCCTTGCCATTTATGCTGTTAACATCAAAGTAGATAAGATATTCACAAGTAACGCTGACAGTATCATCTTGCCGTTAAGTCTAATAGTGTAGCACAATTGACCAACATGCGAGTGTATGGTGTGGAAGAACTACCGCGGCAGGGCTGGCCACCAGGTGGTGTAAACATCATATCTACCTGACTGTCACTGTTAAAGTGAAAATTCAAAACAGTATACAAAAATGGGAAAAGGGGCTGTGGATGGATGGATATAGACCGACTGGACAAAATGATACGGAGATGGTAGATGACATCAAAGATCTTGGATTTTTGGTAAATGATACATTAAATATTGATACTTGCACTGATTACATTTGTAAAAAAAAGTCTGTAAAAATCATATGCAACTTGTTTCATTTTGTGAGATCAAGTTTTCCTAAAGTACTGCTTAGTTTATTTGTTAGGTTGGTTAGATCTAAGCTATAATATAGCATTATTTTATGGCATCCATATGACAAAAACAAGACAGTACAATTAGACTATATCAAAATTACTCACAAAAAAAAAAAACTTAACAACGTGCTAGGCACAGCATATATTAGGAGGCTGAAAAATGAAAAATAGTTTTATTCTGTAGGAGATGAAGAGGAGACCTAATCAGTGTTTCTAACATCTCTTCTGATGGCTTTCTGTTTGAATGTTTGGGCATGGTGCATATATCTGAAGTTAAGATGGATACTCAGCAGGCCTAAAACAAAACGTACAGCTCAGTTCTATAGAAGAATGATCCAGAGATGGAATGTTCTTCCACTTTATAGTAACTCCATTAGTAATTTGGGAATCTTTAAATAAAACTTGAATAAATACAGTGCTTTTAAAACAAAAATGATCCAGATGCAGCACTAAGACATTGCCTCTATATTTTTTATTTGGTGTGATATTGATTTTATACTGTTTATTGATATGTTGTAAAATATTCTAAGTGTGGACATGTTTGACTTTAGTAGCCCAGATTAACCCAGCAGCAGCACAACCCTCATGAACCACACTGAATCTGGTAGCGTTTTAGTGATTTGGACTGGAAAACTCACAAGGCAAAATCTTTACAGATTTCTGTACTTTCTGCGCATAGACTTAATGCATGCTGTCTGTGTCATTCAGTAGCTCTGCTCCCCCCACACATTGTCTCTCGTGATGCTCACTGTGGTGTTTGTGCTATCAGTAGTCTTCTGCACTTGAACAACTCTTGGAGTATGACATTATAGGGAGGCCATGCAGCCTTTCTAGCACCTTCTCCCATTCTGGCATTAAGCTACAGCATCACATACTACATTATATGCCTTCCTTAATCTTAAGTGTTCTGAGACATCCTGTACTATTTTAACTCATGTTTAGCAAAACTGTTAGCCTGGAAAGTATGTTTTATTACATCACTGACACATTAAAATCTAGATCCAACATGCTGTACAACCTTCTGATTTTTCCCAAGGTGGACAAACAGACTAAGTGGTCACTGAATTTGTATTACTTGCCTTATGGGCCCATTTCCTAAATGATCATCACACAGTAAATAAGTACTGCATAATGCAGAAACCATTCAGCTGATATCTAGCCCTGCTGGAATGCAGAAGTACTTGTCACCTTCTTACTGTAAGGATGGATAGAGATGTGCAGTGATGCAGGGCGTATATGCAGAGAAATACTCTGCTAGGAAGAACAGCATGATAACTTTTCACTTATAGGCAGCTGGGAGACTGGAATAAAGGAAAAACTACAGAAAACAAAAGTAGACGTATTTTATTTTACAGGCGGACCTGTAATAATTTATCAAAAGCTTGCAGTCACTTGCTTAGATTCTCATGCTCAGTTCACAATCGTTCATGCATATTAGAACATGCTAAAAACATGCTTCTGGAGCATTTCTCCCGGGCCTCTGCGGAAAACAGGATCTGTGGAACCTAGTTGGACTTTCCCGGTCAACAAATGTTAAATAAATAAATAAATAAAATAAATAGTTTGAGCTGGTATTTGCCCATCTTTCCCTTTCTCCTTCTTTGCAGAGTGAGATTTAATATCTCACATGTAAGCACCTGTAAGTGGTACAAAGTCAGTCCATCTTAAAGATAGACCGAAACAGGTGGTGCATTACTTGTTAGTGATCACTCTTCCACTGAGGTACAGCAGCTTTAGAATGAGAAGAAAAGGAATGTAAGGGGTGTGCGAATGAAGCCCCCCATTAGCGGTGTGCACAGGGTGCAGAAAAGGCTTTTTTAAATATTGCACTTGCTAGTTAAGTGAGAATCTCAAATAAGTGCAATAAGAGAGACTTTGCAGTGAAGTAGTCATTTATGATCTCTGTATTGCCTCAATTACTAAGTCTAGAATCATCCGTATGTGAAATCATCGAGTCCAAGAATGCCTTGCTATAAGAATGAACATAATACTTTTTGTTCTTTCTTGTAAGACCTTTGCCTATAGTTTTTTTTATTTCTGTTTACTTTCCATGAATGCAGTTGTTTTAAGGATGTTTGCATTTTTTTATAACATGCAAAACATAAAATTTAGAATCTATTGACCTGAGATTCTTTAAAACCTTTTGTTGTTTTCTTGCAGTTTGTAGCATTGGTAGTACATTTGTAAGGTTTTACTACTCCCCTTTGGCCTTCCCATCATCCTGCCCACACCACTAATTAAACAAACCACTTCTCATCATGCTGCACTTAACCTCTATATAACTAGCTAAAGTTAAGACCTTAATTTCAAACTCTATAACATTTGGCTATTGTCGCTATAATTATATCAGGCCCTCCCACCTAGGGCATTATCTGCAAACTCACTTGAGTTTCCCCTTAATCCGTACTTCTGAAACAAAGTGGACTGCTGCCTTAGAAGTACCTTAGTCTATGTTAAGGGAAGGCAAAGTAGATCTCAAAATGCTATATATATTTAAACTTTTAATAACATTTATGCATTACGTCTGTGATGGGATCATGTTACATTCCTAAAGGTATTATTTAATGAAGTTAGGGATACAGTTGCATAGTGGTGGTGAGGTAAAAATAATATGCTGAATAGTGTGAAAAACATTTCATTTATCTTTGTGTAGCTCAATAGTTACTGCTATCAAGAAAACAAGTTATCTGCTAACTAGTCATTAAAATATAAACCTAATAAACCTTACTTCTATCCATAAACCTGATAAATCCATACATCTTATATACACACACACACACACACACACACACACACACACACACACACACACACACACACACACACACACACACACATACAGACACACACACGTGCACATATATCAACACACACACTCTTCCTCTGAACCCATCACTACTCCCATAAGGAATAGCTCCTTCAAATTCCAGTCAGTCTCTATAGATAGGATAAAAATACCTCAAAAAAATTAAACCCACTACTCTGGCTGCTGACAAATTCCCAGGGGAATTCTTAAAAATTCCTGCCAATGCAGTGGCCTACCCTATAGCCATTCTAATTAACTGATCCCTCTCAGAAGCCACCGTCCCAGAGATATGAAAAATATCTCACATAATCCACTTACATAAAGGAGGTAACTCCACAAAGCTTACAAACTACTGACCTATAGCAATTCTATCCCCTCTAGCAAAAATCCTTGAAAAGTGCATACACTTCCAAATGATTCACTACTTGCACACACAGAGGCTCTTATCAAACACCCAGCATGGCTTCTGACCCTTCCATAGTACCACCACTGCCTTATTGTTCTTCTCCAATACAGTAAACTCTCATAGAAATGCTGGTAAATTTGTTTCTGCCACTTTTCTTGACCTCTCAAAGGCCTTCAATGTGGTTAGACATGACATTATTATCAAAGAACTGTCCAAATTAGGACTCTCTCTTCCTGCCATAGCCTGGTTCCAGAGCTATTTAGCTGGCCATCAGCAAGCAGTCTTGTGGAAAGAATAACTCTTCCCCCCTTCTCACAGTAAATCTTGGTGTTCCCCAGGGTTCTATTTTAGGCCCTCTGCTGTTCACAACAGACAATTCCTTACCTAACAAACAAAAGGTACTATATCTCACAATCACCTTATTTCTACCCTCCTCTATGCCTCACCTATTGTCACCAACCTTAGAAAAGCAGACCTTGCTAAGCTTGACTCCTGCTATTACAAAATAACTAGATTTGCCTCTGACACCCCATTTAGATCTCATCACTGCTCATCCTTGAAGCTGCTCAACTGGCTGGAACTTTCTCAACTCCTGCATTACAACCAACTCTCTCTGGCCCATAAACTTTTATATCAACCAGAAAAAACCCTGTATTGCAAAGCCTACTTCACCTCCACACCAATAACAGAACTCTTCGCTCCAGTAACAAACTTATTCTCACAGTAACTAAGTCAAATAATACAGCAGGTGATGCCCTTTTTTCTAATTACGTATCCAAAATATGGAATGCTCTACCCTATAACATACTACTATGACATCCTTCATACAGTTCAAAAAAGCATTAAAACTGCATCACACTAATAACTGGCTATGCCCTTGCACTTCACCAGGCTAGAACCACCCCTATGTTAGACCCTACACCACCTTAACTATCTCACACCTCAAGAGAAACCAATAGGTCTATATTCTATTACTGTAGAAATACATACAATATAATAAAATAGATTGTTATGGTTTAGACCCCAATAACCTTCAAGAAGTTGTTGGTTTACACATGACTCCTTCCAGCAATGATTGAGGTCATTATATAAATCTCTTTAAACTAATGAAACTATTACTGTAAGATTTCTCTGTTTTCACTAATTGTGACTGTTGTGTATGAATATATTACTATTAATTAGGACTCACTGCATTTTGCATCTAAATATACTTTGTAAACTTTGTAGTTTTTTTGTTACATGTTATTCATATGTGTGGAGCTTTTCTCCCCGGGCCTCCACTGAAAATGGACTTGTGTCCGGTGGACTATCCTGGTTAACAAATGTAAAATCAAATAATACATATATATATATATATATATATATATATATATATATATATATATATATATATGTATGTATGTATATATATATATATATATATATATATATATATATATATATGGGTTCACTATAGAATCTCGAAATACTGAAATCCCGAATTTCAGTATTTCAAAATTCTATAGCCGAAAGCTTTAAATCCCGAAATCCCAGAACCACAAAATTTAAAATCGCGAACCTACACTACAAATACACCACACACATACACACAATGTCCCCCCACAATCAAACATACAATCCTACACTATAGACAAGCAGGGGGGCAAGCCCCCCTGCACCCCCTACACCCCCCTACTTATATATACTAACTACGAGATTGCACAATCATACACACAAAGGTAACTCACAACCACACATAGCCCTTTACACAAACACATCACAGCTGCAACACACAGTGACATACATTAAAGCCCCTAACCAACACACTTATGCATACTTACCTGAACTTACACCTACCTATTCACACACTGCAACACCAGAAGTGCTATTTCAAAATCTCCAAACTTCTGGATTTTGAATTTTGCGCTTCTGGGGTTTTGCGATTTAAAGCTTTCGGCTATAGAATTTCAAAATACTGAAATTTGGGATTTCAAGTATTTCGAGATTATATATATATATGATTATATATATATGATTTTATATATATATATATATATATATATATATATATATATATATATATATATATATATATATATATATATATATATATATATATATATATATATATATATATATATATATATATATATATATATATATATATATATGTAGGTTCACTTTATAATTTCGAAATACTGAAATCCCGAATTTCTATATCCTGAAATTATAAAGTCGAACCTTTAAAAATCACGAAAGTGCATAATCGCAAATCCAAATATCTCAAATTCACGGTTATAGCTTTACGTTATGTTAAGTGCTGTGTTGTGAGTGGATGGTGTTTTGTGTTGTATATGGATTTAGGTGTAATTTAAGGTAAGTGAGTGTTTTATAAGGGTTTTGTGTGGGAGTTTGAGTGTGTCTGAATGTGTTTGTTAGTTGTATGTGTGGGTTAAGATAGGCAGGTGAAAGCATGGGTATATAAGGGTTGGATGTGTTGGTGTTTGTATATGTGTGATGTTTATGTGTGTGTGCAAGGGACTGTAGAATCTGTGGGTGTGAGTTTCTTTTCTGTGTCTGTGCGATGTCGGAGTTAGTATATATATATATGTAGGAGGGGTGTGGGGGTGCAGGGAGAGCTTGACCCCATGCTTTTATGTAGTGTAGGTTTGTTTGTGTTTTTGTGTTTGTGTGTATTTTGTTTGTTGTGGTGTGGATTGGATGAGGTATATGTTGTGTGGTGTATGGTGTGTATGTGTTCGTGATTTTGTAGTTTTGGGATTTGGGACGTTCGACTTCATGGTTTTGAAATACTGAAATTCGGGATTTCAGTATTTTGAAATTATAAACTGAACCCATATATATATATATATATATATATATATATATATATATATATATATATATATATATATATATATATATACATATAGGTTCGTAGGTAGGTACTAGGCTATTGGCCCTAGGGCCTATATAAGCCTAGCCAAAAATGTACCCTGGCTTTCGCCACCCAAGAAAATTATTTTCCTGTGCCCCTGTCGAGCAGAGCCATAGAAGTGATCCCTGGGGTGAATTTCCTATTTCTCATCCAATCATCAAGATTTTTCTTGAAGAGTGCTAATGAGGAGCTCTGTTTGACATAGATAGGTAGTTTGTTCCAGAGTATGGGAAGTCTCTGGGATAGGAATCTATCCCTCCAGCATGTTCTGTTTATTGTGGTAACAAGGTTTAGGTCCCTAGAGCATGTAGCTCAGAGGGATTGGGATTTCTTTAAGTGGAGCATGTCCAACAGCTTTGGGTTTGACATAGCTTTGTGTGTTAGGCAGAGATCACCTCGGAGTAGGCAATATGCTACTGAGTAAAGCTGGAGTTTTTTGAGATGGACAGTGTAGGGCATTTGTTGAGGCCAGTAATCCTCTTTGTGAGGTACTTCTGTGGCCTTTCCAGCTGCTGCAGATGTCTTGTGAGGTACATTCCAAAAGGGGCGTTGTACTCTATAATGGGTCTAATGAGTGTTGAGTAGAGGGGAACAATGACCTATTTTTTCCTGGATGAGAACCCTTTTATGATGAGGTGTGCCATGTAGAAGGACTTCCGGACTATTGTGATGATGTGACTATCAAAGAAGAGACTACTGTCCACCTGGGTCCCAAGGTCTCATCACACATTCTGTGTTAAGTAGATTGCTGCCTATGTGGTAGTTCATGGGTGCAGAGTTTTTACCAAAGGGGATGACACTGCACTTTTTGGCATTGAGCTTGAGGCCATGGCTCTGACACCAGGCATCTTAAGGTTACCATACGTCTGGGTTTCCCCGGACACGTCCTCTTTTTTGGGCTCCTGTCTGGGTGGTTTTTGAAAATTCTGTGATTTGTCCGGGTTTTAAAACCCAGATAAATTGCAGAATTTTCAAAAAACAGACATCCCTATTTCAGAGTCTTTCCTCCTCTTTGTTTTTTTTTTTTTTTTGATTGGCTCGTATATGAGCCAATCAAAAAACGGAGCTCTGTTCAATGCAGAACTGCTTGATGTCCCACACTGAACAGAAGAGGGTCTGCTGTGCACGTTTTTGATTGGCTCATATACCGGTATATGACCCAATCAAAAAGTGGAGCTCTGTTCAATGCGGAACAGCTTGATGTTCCACATTGAACAGAAGAGGGTCCGCTGTGCGTGTTTTTGATTGGCTCATATACAGGTATATGAGCCAATCAAAAAGTGGAGCTCTGTTCAATGCGAAACTGCTTGATGAAGAGGGTCCACTGTTCGAGGTTAGCAGCACATATTTTTTGTCCTCTTTTATATACAAACAATTATGGTAACCCTAAGGCATCTGTCTCAGTGAGGCCCTTCTGTAGGACGTCCACATCATTTGGTGACTTGACTATGGCTCCTAGTTTGCAGTCATCTGTGAACTTCATTAGCCAGAGGTCTTTTGTGTTAGCCTGTACTTCAGAGAAGTAGATACCAAACAGGAGAGGTCCCGGGATGGAACCCTGTAGTACTCCACTTGTCACAGATTTGGAGTCTGCAACTTTTACAGTGTGGGTTCTGTCAGTGAGCCAGTTGGCAACCCATCTTGTGACATAGGGATTTATGCCTAGTTTAGTGAGTTTAGCTATAATTCCAGAATGGGGGATGGTGTCAAAAGCCTTGGCGATGTCAAGATAGGCTGTGTGAACCACCTTACCCTCATCTACAGCTTTGGTGACTGCCTCAAAGAAGTCGATCAGGTTCAGGAGGCATGATCTGCCTTTCACAAACCCAAACTGGGTGGGATCCAGAGTTTGGAGGTTATCAATGTCTTTGTTTATGAGTTCCATGACAGTATGTTCCATGGTCTTGCATACCAGGCTCATCAGGCTAATAGGTCGATAGTTCCTGGGATCAGAGGTGGCTGCCCCTTTGTGGAGTGGGATAACTGTTGCTGTGCACCATTCAGTGGGCACAAAGCCTGATGCGAGGCTATTATTGAACATGGTACTTAAGTGGGGAGCCAGTTCGTTATGAAGTTCATGTGAAACTCAACCTGGGATGTTGTCCTGTCCCATAGATGCTGTGTTTTTGGCTTTAGAGAGTGCAGCTTTTACCTGCGTAGTTGTGATTAGAGGGACTCTGCATTCTTCCTGTATAGATATGGGCCCTTTAGGGGTGGGTGGGGGGGTAAAGTTAGCACTGAACCTATCTGCCAGGATGTTGGCAATATCAGTTGGTTCTGTAATTTTCGTGCCGTTGTGCTGTAACTCAGAGCAGATCTGGGTGTTGCCATCGAGATTCTTGACATAGCTATAGAATGCTTTGTGGTTGTCCTTAGAATTGGTGCCGAATGAAATTAATAGATGCATTGAAGAGCTGTCCTCTGATAGGGGTGGCATAGGTAGAGTGTACTTTTCTAACTCCCATAGATTTAATCGAATAAATAGATGAAGCCAGAGGGATGACCTAAGACTGACTTTGACTTATTCTAGCAATGCTGAAGTGATTTGTGGAATTATTAAGAAAAAATTGGGCTATACTGCAGTCTGATGAGAAAGTGAGCAGGGTGGTTAAAAATAAACCGAGCTTTACCTTCAGGAATCGTCTATCACTTAAGAGACAATTATGTTATTAAAAATATTAGGAATATATATATAGATATATATATATTCCACTGTCAGATCGTGAAGGGACATTCTGTTGTAAAAAGTGTAAAGCATGTAAGCATATTAACATAGGAAATAAGTTTATACATCCAACATAAAATTTTGACATTGAGACATCCTTGTATGCACATTGTCACACGAAAGAATTAGTTTACTTTGCCTATTGTGTGAAATGCTATGACTACTATGTGGGCAAGACCAACAGATGCTTAAAAGACAGAGTTTTAGACCATATTAATGATCTTAGGAATAAAAAGACAGCTAATGCTTTAGCTCAACATGTACTTGATAAAGGGCACAAGTTTTAAGTTTTTAGTTTTACAAGTATTGGTAGCCAGTCTTAGTGGAGGAGATTTTAAGAAATTAACAGAGCTAAGAGAACAATAATGGATAATATTCACTATTCTAGCCCTAACACCCTAGCCCAAAGATTCCTGGAATTCATTAACTCAAATGCTATGGAGCAACTGGTCACTTCTCCTACGAGGAGAGATAATATACTTGACCTGATTATCACAAACATGGGGTCCAAATGCTCCCTCACTAGTAAGATCTGACCATAAACTGATCACGTTGGATGTACATATCCCACCCCCACCCCCAGAACAAAAGACTACAGTGAAAAATTTTTCAAAAGCTGACTTTACACTCCTTAAGTCAGAAATGATATCCTTTAAGCCTACTGGGTTAATGGAAACCACATCCCAAAATGCTGAATCCTACACAACAGCCTTCTACGGACATCTCCAAGAATGCATGGATCAAGCAATCCCAACTAAAACCAAGACCCTCTCCACCAAGGCAAACACCTGGTTTGGTGGACCCTGGCTATAAACAAACTGTACAACAAAAGAAGGAAGCTACTGCAGGACAAAGCCAAATCCCACAAGGGAAAGGCTTCCCTGATCAGCACAAGTAAAAAACTACGTTCTCTCATAAAAACATCTAAAGCCAACTTTGAGAGAAAGATTGCCAAGGATACCAAAGACAATCACAGGGCCTTCTTCAATTATGTCAGAACCTTGGGAGGAAATTCTCAGATATGCTCTGAGTTGGTACACAACGACAACAAATTCACTGACCCTACCGACATTGCCAATATTCTGGCAGATAGGTTCAGTGCAAATTTCTCCCCTCCCTCACCCCCTAAAGATGTAGTAATTATCCCTGCTGAATGTAACCTACCTGTCATCTCAGACATACAGGTGAAATCAGCACTCAACAAAGCAAAAAACACAGCATCTATGGGACCCGATGGTATCCCCGGTTGCGTGTTACGTGAACTTCAAGATGAACTAAACCCGCACCTAAAAATGCTATTCAGTCTTAGCCTCACTACAGGATATGTACCTGAACACTGGCGCACAGCAACAGTGGTCCCACTCCACAAAGGGGGAAATTCTACTGACCCTGGTAACTACCGCCCCATAAGTCTGACCAGTCTGGTCTGCAAGGCTATGGAAAGAATCATCATGGAACTCATAAATGGCAATATTGGAGATCTGCAGACCCTTGATCCCACCCAGTTTGGTTTTGTAAAAGGCAGATCCTGCCTCTTAAACCTGGTTGACTTCTTCGAGACAGTCACTAGTGCCATCAACGAGGGCAAGGCTGTCCACACTGCCTACTTGGACTTGGCTAAAGCCTTTGACACGATACCACACTCTGGCATCATAGACAAGCTCAGCAGCCTAAATGTAAATCCATATGTCACAAGATGGGTAGCAAACTGGCTAAAAAACAGAACCCATAAGGTCAAAATTGCTGGAGCCATGTCAGATTCAAAACCAGTCACGAGTGGTGTCCCACAGGGCTCAGTCTTGGGACCACTCTTATTCGGCATTTACTTCTCGGATGTGAAAGCAAATATGGGAGGATTATGGCTGACAAAGTTTGCAGATGACTGCAAACTGGGTGCCATAGTTGATTCACCTGCTGACACACACATCCTACAGAAAGGTCTCACTGAAATGGACAACTGGTGCCGGAATCATGGCTTCAAACTTAACGCCAAAAAATGTATAGTCATCCCCTTTGGGAAAAACAAAGTACCCACAAATTATCACATCGACAATAACCCACTGAGTACGGAAGAAGTAATCAGAGACCTGGGGACTCAAGTCGATAGTGACCTCTCCTTTGACAACCATGTTGCCAAAGTGGTCAGAAAGACATTCTACCTTGCCCATCTCATCATGAAGGGATTCTCATCCAGATCAAAGGAGGTCATTGTACCTCTATATTCCTCCCTTGTCAGGCCCATGATTGAATATAATGCTCCATTTGGGATGTATCTCACCCGGCACATGCAACAACTGGAAAGACCCCAGAAGTACCTCACCAAGAGGATCATGGGTCTCAAACATGTGCCTTATCCAGCTAGATTAAAGAAACTCCAGCTCTATTCAGTAGCATACCGCCTGCTCAGAGGTGATTTGTGCCTAACATATAGGGCCATGTCCAACCAAGAACTGATGGACATGCTCCATCTCAAAAATCCAGATCCACCAGAACCACGCTTGAGCTAAAGATTTCAACCTCTGCACAAATATGAATAAAACATGCTGGAGGGATAGATTCATAACACAGAGGTTACCCGTACTCTGGAACAAAATCCCAGTTCATGTGAGACAGAGCCCTTCACTGGCACTGTTCAAGAAAAATCTCGATGCATGGATGGGAGATCGTAAGTTTACCCCGGGAGTCACCTCAGTGTCACTACTAGACAGAGGTATAGTTTACTAAATAATGGGGTCCCACATGTGTCACTACTAGAGAGGCGCAACTGTATAATACGGGGTGGCGTAAGCCACATCATTGTTGGCTAGGCTTGTAAGTGCCCCAGGGCAGATAGCCTAGTACACTACTATGAAACTATGAAACTATGAATACGTCTTTAAAAGTGAGAGGTTTCTTGGTTTGAATGGAAGAGTAGCCTTGAAACCAGTACTGAAAGCACAATGTTTAACACATTGAACAATGTATATATTATTTTTTATTTTTATTAGTAGTTTTTAAATGTATATATTAACTGTGGTCTGATTGTTTTTAATGATGCTTCATGTGAATTGGTTAATTAATGATATACAATGAGTGGGGATTTTTTGTTTGCAAGTCTGAAGAAGCAGTTGAGTAGATAGACTGTGAAAGTGCTTGCCTTTTTTACTTGTTTTATTGTATTTTGTTACCTGCATTAAAGTGATTCTGAGCTGTGTTATACTCTCTCTCATTTTTATTTTGCTTGAACTGGTTTGGACAGAGAGTATTTTACCAGCTGTTGGACATTTTACTATAAATATATATATATATATATATATATATATATATATATATATATATATATATATATATATATATGGGTCTACTTCTCATTGAATTTATACTTCAATGAACATGAGTTTAGGGACACCGGTTGTTCGAAACTACATTAGTCCGAACACTCACTTTCTTGAAACACCGAAAATACACATACATAAAAAATAAAAACAAAAAACACACAATTCCTAACATTTTTTGCTACCCTGTGCCCCCCATACCCCCTGCAAATGATATATATACCAACTCCGAGATCGCACTACAGTGACAGCAAGTGTAGATTTCCTTATCCATACTTAGTGCGATCTCCATTTCTAAGTTACGATCGATGTAAAAATAATTTGCCATACGCTAAAAACTGCTGACACTACCGTAAAATCTGTCATGCCTCACAACTGGAACTGTGTCAGAGGTTTGAACTTATTTAAAGACACAACTACATCACAGGATGTTGCTTTAACTTTCAGAGATTTAGCTTCTGAGGAAGTGTATTTCTGACCATGTGCAGATTTGAACAACTGATGTTGATAAACTAACGTTTGGTGAAGTGTAAATTCAACGAGAAGAAGTAGATCCGTATATATATATATATATATATATATATATATATATATATATATATATATATATATATATATATATATATATATATATATATATATATATATATATATATATATATATATACATAGAGAGAGAGAGAGAGAGATGTTTATATAGGGTACAAGATACAACACTGGTCGACTGTTGGGATCATTTTTTACTTTCCTAGGGTACAAGATAACTAATTGAATAGTAGTATATTAATAGCCATAATACTGAATGCAAAATCCTGAAATGCAAATACTGAACTGAAAATATCTACTAATAGCATACATGTACTACATATGTAGACCATGCCAGTACTGAGTCACTCAACAAAGTATATCACTACCCTGTTAGTGAAACTCAGAAATGACAGCTAACATGGAACCTGCAAGGAAGGCAAGTCCAAATCCTTACACATGCAGGACAGAAGGCATTTTGATTTCTACATTTTAGCACTTCAGCATTGTACACTTAGTAATATTAGTTGCAGTTTGCAGTCTACTGATTTTCAGTAAGTTAACATGGACCCATCGCTCTTTCTACCCCCTGCACCACCTTAGTAAAGGGTGCTAACCGTAATGCTGCCCCGTCCCCCAACCCTAACCCCACACCTTCATGTCAATAAGTACTTCCCATAACACTGCCACTATGCAGAACAGACTCAGACACACAAACATTCACAAACAGCACTACATCTATCTCGTAACTTAACTCTTACCCTTACCCTAAAATACTCAACACCCTGCCTTTACTCATCCTGGAACTAACCCTATCTCACACACACACACACACACACACACACACACACACACACACACACACACACACACACACACACACACACACAAGCTTTCACCCCCCCAACCACCCCACTTAGGTGTATCAACATTCCATACCATTAACATATATGTTCATAGGTTCATAGGTAGGTACTAGGCTATCTGCCCGAAGGCATTTATAAGCCTAGCCAGAATGTGTTGACTTTCGCCGCCCCCTTACATTACTTCCCTGTGCCTCTGTCCAGCAGAGCCACTGAAGTGATCCCCGAGGTAAACTTTCTGTTTCCCATCCACTCGTCAAGGTTTCTTTTGAAGAGTGTTAGTGAAGAGCTCTGCCTAATGTAATTGGAATCTTGTTCCAAAGCATGGGAAGTCTCTGGGACAGGAATCTATACCTCCAGCACGTCCTATTTATTGTTGTGGTGAGGTTTAGATCCCTAGAGCGTGTGGCTCGCGGGGATAAGGTTTTCTTTAGTTGGAGCATGTCCATCAATTCTGGGTTGGACATGGCCTTGTATGTCAGGCAGAGATCACCCCTGAGTAGACATTATGCAACCGAGTACAGCTGTAATTTCTTCAGTTGAGCTGCATAGGGCATCTGTTTGAGGCCAGTGATCCTCTTGGTGAGGTACTTCTGTGGTCTTTCCAGCTGTTGCAGGTGTCTTGTAAGGTACATCCCAAATGGGGCATTGTATTCTATGATGGGTCTGATGAGTGATGAGTAGAGGCGTACAATGACCTCTTTTGATCTGGATGCGAACCCTTTTGTGATTAGGTGGGATTTTCTAACCACGTTGGCAATATGATTATCAAAGTTGAGATTACTATCTACTTGAGTCCCCAGATCCCTTATTACGTCTTCCGTATTTAGGGGACTACCACCTATGTGGTAGTTTGTGGGTACTTTGTTTTTTCCAAAGGGGATGACTATGCACTTTTTGGCATTTAGCTTGAGGCCATGATTCTGACACCAGGTATCCGTCTCAGTGAGACCCTTTTGGAAGATGTCTGTGTCAGCCGGAGAGTCAATTATAGCCCCTAGTTTGTAGTAGTCTGTGAACTTGGTCAGCCATAGTTCTCCTGTGCTTGCCTGTACCTCTGAGAAGTATATACCGAATAGGAGGGGTCCTAGGACTGAGCCCTGGGGAACTCCACTTGTAACCGATTTAGAGTCGGACCTAGCTCCCGCAACTCTCACCATGTGGGTTCTGCCTGTGAAGCCAGTTGGCACCCATCTTGTGACGTAGGGGTTTATGTTCAGGCTGGTGAGCTTGTCTGTAATACCAGAATGGGGAATGGTGTTGAAGGCCTTTGCGAGGTCTAGGTAGGCTGTGTGTACCACCTTTCCCTCATCTATTGCCTTGGTAACTGTCTCAAAGAAGTCCATCAGGTTCAGGAGGCATGATCTGTCCTTAACAAAGCCGAACTGGGTAGGGTCCAGTGTTTGGAGGTTCCCAATGTCTCTGTTAATGAGTTCCATGATGATGCACTCCATAGCCTTGCAGACCAAGCTAGTCAGGCTTATAGGGCAATAGTTCCCAGGGTCTGTTGTGGCTCCACCTTTGTGGAGTGGAATAACCGCTGCTGTGCACCACTCTATGGGTACGTAGCCTGTGGAAAGGCTGAGTTTGAACAGTGTGTTTAGGTGAGGGGTTAGTTCATCTTTGAGCTCATGTAGGATGCAGCCAGGGACACCATCCGGTCCCATTGATGCTGTGTTTTTGGCTTTGGAGAGGGCTGTTTTAACCTGAGTGTCTGTGATTTCAGGGACTCTACATTCTTCTGGTATGGTTATGGGCCCTCTTGGGGGTGAGAGGGGGGTGACGTTTGCGCTGAACCTGTCTGCCTGAATGTTGGCGATATTGGTCATTTCAGTGTATTTTGTGCCATTCTGCACTAACTCCGAGCAGATCTGAGCATTGCCACTTAGATTCTTGACATAGCTAAAGAATGCCTTGTGGTTATCTTTGGAGTCCTTGGCAATTTTTCTTTCAAAGCTCGCCTTGGATGATTTTATGAGGGATCATAGTTTCATGCTGATACTGATCAGGGATGTGTTCCCTTCTTGGGATTTTACTCTTTTCTGTACTAGTTTCCCCCTTCTATTGTACAGCTTGTTTATGGCAGGAGTCCACCAGACTGGTTTCCTTTTCTTGGAGGAGTGAGTCTTGGTATTGCTTGGGATGGCATGATCCATGCATTCTTGTAGGTGCCCGTAGAATGCATTAGTACAGATTTTTGCAGCTTGGACAGCGTTATCCTTCAGCATGGGGGCTTTGAAACTTTCCACCTCGGTCTTAAGTAACGTGAATTTTGCTTTTGAAAAGTTTTTCAGTGTTTTTCTTGTCCGGGGGTGAGGGCGGAATGTAGATAACCAAAGTGATTTGTTTATGGTCAGATCTAACCAGCAAGGGGTTGACCTCCAGTGTGGAACACCGGTCACCCATGTTGGTAATGACCAGGTCCAGTATGTTGTCACCTCTGGTGGGAATGTTGACCAGTTGAACCAGGGCGTTTGAATTTATAAATTCTAGGAAATGTTAGGCAAGGGAGTTAGTACTTGAGTAGTTCTCCCAGTTAATGTTTGGATAATTGAAATCACCCAATATTAGGGTGTTTGGTAGGACCTTTATGTTTGCCAGTGTTTCCAGGAATGTTGAATGGGGGTCCTGGAACATGATGGGTGATCTGTAGTAAGCTACAATTTCAATTGCAGTTTTGCCCATTGTTAGTTGCACGTGGATGATCTCTGAAGCATCGTGCTGTGCCACTAACCTGGAGGTGTGGGTATCCTTGATGAATATGGATACGCCCCCGCCTTTTGTATTTCGGTTTGGGTTCTGTGGCCGAAATGTATGGTATGAGTTGTAGCCTGGTGGTGCTGGGGTGCTCTCTGGAGCCTTAAACCAGGTTTCTGTTACTGCACACATATCGATTTTCTCCATACTGAGGAGTGCCTCGAGTGCATGCATTTTGAGGTTCAGACTTCTGGCATTGAGTAGCACTACCCTCAGTTTTTTGTTACTTATGCTATTTACGGCGATAGGTTTGTCTTTTGAGCCTTGCCTTAAAAAGGCACTATGGGGGTGGCAAGAGCCTTGGCCAGTATTCAAAAGCCTAAGAGTGACAGGTGTAAGCCGTCTTTAGTGAAGCAGCATGGCTTGTCGAGCATGTCATCCCAGGCGGACAGACACTGGATCCCCTTTGAATGACACCAGAAACTTAGCCAGTTGTTGAAATTGAGAATTTTTTCTTTATACCGTGGTATCATTCTTGGTGAGGGCAGGATGCTATTCAGGGTCAGGGTCATACCAGCCTGGGCTATGTGATCAGAGAACTCTTCCAGGTCTCTTTTCATGTAGTCCAGAGAGGTACGGCTCAGGTCATTCACACCAACATGGACAATGACAGAGTTATATTTGTACTTGTTCTGTAGTGACCTGAGTGCTTGTGTTATGTGGCGAATCCTGGCGCCCGCCTGGCAGCTAACAGTAACCTTCTCCTTATTCAGCCTAGTGAGTGGGACGTCAGTGTGCCTGACTATAGAGTCACCTATTACTAGTGTGTTGGGTATGTTATTTTGCCTTAAGGGTTGTGATTGCATGGCACACTGGTTTTGTGAAATATGTGTTTCATGGTTTGTGTTGGAGGGTGGAGGTTGCTTGAATGTTTGCTTTGGAGGTCTCTGTTGGTTTTGCAGATTTTTATTTAGAGCCTCCGCATATGTTTTCATGTATTTATGTGTGTTTTTTTCCCAGTGCTGCTTTAATGGGTTTATGTGAGAATGGTGGTGTGATGCAAGTATTTCCCTTCTCCTCTTGACTGTTTGATCCAGTCTTGGGTTGAGAGAGCTTAGACTCCAGTTTGGCTGTATAATTGCATCTCTCGCATGTATTAGTGTTTGGTGGTAGGAGGAGGGGTTTGTCTGTGTATATGAGGCAGTTGTAACATTGCCTCAAAATGCCCAGATTCACCAGTTGGACTGGAGAGTACACCTGAAACTGCTCTTTGGTCATGCCTGGATAGGTACAGTGAACTGTTTTACTGGATGGCTGGTAAGGTCGAATAGAGAGCCTTGTCCTTCTGTACAGTACAGGAGGGTCTAGTGCTATGGTTTATAAGTGCTTGCTATAAGTTTTGAATAAGTGCCAGGCTGAGAAATGAGTGGCTTGAGTGCTTAAGTTGAAAGTTTGTCTAGTTCCAAGGGAAAAACTGAAGAGGAGACTTTGTGGAGCCGGGAATAGTTTTACCCTAGCTAACCGGCTCTGCTCAGCGCACAAAACCGGTCAAATACGGTATTTATAGCAGGGAAATGAAAGAGATAGAAATTAGCCCAAAATCACCAATAAACTACTAATTTCTGGGCTGAAACCATTCCTCCAGGGACAGACAGGCTGCTCAAAGCTCCCCTCTCTCACAGGTGAACAGAGAACTTCCTTCTATCCAAGTAAGGTATGGGCAAACACAGAAATTTGTAACACAGCCCTGAATTCAGCACTAACCTGAAAACTGGACTATACTAGCTTAGAAAGGCAGGAAACAAGTGTATATATATATATTTTTTTGTTTGCTTTTTTTTTTTTTTTTAGAAAATAAAGCATTTACACTCAAAAAACACTTCAAATGCACAGAAAAGGATACTTAATGTTATATATCGCAGATCAGAGTTCTAGTCAATGCCACTAGTAATAAAGTAGGAAGAAACACAAATACAGTAAAAACAGATGAATGAAGTACAATTTTTTATACATATATATATATATATATATATATATATATATATATATATATATATATATATATAAACAATAGAAAACAAACTGATTTAAACAAGTTACCCAATTAACCAGGAAAAAAAAGCTCAAAACTGAGCCCTGTTCCAGCAATCTTCAATTAGGCAAGTTCTAACTGCACACCCCTACTTACTAGGGAGCAGGGGAACCTTCTCCAAAAATGATGGCCTGGATCAGTGCTCAAGTTATACAAACAAAGCTAGATTCAGCAGGCCTGAATCTGAACATCCAAATTAGTTTTTTTTTTTTTTTTACTCAAATGATTTTATTTTCAAAAAAACATAAAACTCAGTTAGATACTAATACAATATAAACTAAAATTTCTAAATTTGAATAACTGTTTACAATATTTACATTTGGCCTAGAATGAATCAAAGAAACCAATAGAATTCAACAACATTAATTTGATACAAAACATCTACTAATCAGAGAGAGACTGAGTCCATTTGCAAGGTATCAATCAGAGATAGTATTTTCCTCCATGGATTATTTACCAACGGCTTTGGATAAGTTCTGAGTTCTTTGATTTTAATTTCCATCAAAGCCTTTCCTTTACCAAGGACAGAAATTCTTCAAAGGAAGGAGCGATGTTGGAATACCACTTCCTAGTTATACATTTCTTGGCGATTGCTAATATTGTCCATAAAAGATTTAAGTTTCTTTTGTTCAGATAAGAACCTTCATTAACATTTAACAAAATTAGAGCTTTGGTTAAATCAAAAGAATCTGTAAATACAGCCTGCAAAAAGTTACTAATATCACTCCAAAAAGATTTTATAGCAGTACGGTCATAAAAAATATGTAACCAGTCAGCCTTGCAAATCTTTTGACGTCTCCAACAAGTCACATTTCTGGATGAATTAAACTTGGCAAGTTTGTCAGGTATCAAAAAAGCTCTATGCAGAAACTTCCGATTAAATATTCTCCAGTACTGTGAGTTTGATGTTAACGTTACAGAAAGTAGAATATTAGATTTACTTTCTAATGATAAGCATAAAGAATGTCCTTTAGTAATATATTGCCAATAACTTTGATTAGGTGTTGTTTTATAAGTTATTAGTGTTTTATATAGATTTGAAATTATATTCTCCAGAGTATGCTTATTATACATAATTTCAAATAAAAAACTTTTAAATTTTGGGCTAATTTTAAATGAGGAATTGCTTATTATTCTACATAGGTCTTGAGAATATGACATCCATACTGTTGACATTAAATGATACCCCTGCTTTTATTGAACAAATGGCAAATCATCTCAAAGACCGTAAGATGCCATATACACCTTTAAGTAAACAAATTTCATGCCTACCTAGACAAATACAAGTGTATGTGAGTTTGTGTCCATATTTACTTAGATACTTTTATTATGGGAGTGTTTTTTTCAGATGGTACTCTTTTTGTGAGGGTCTTTCTGGTGAGTCTATATTAGAACATCGAAGTTTCAAAACTTCGAATGTTCTAATATCGACCCCTGTTCAGCAAAAGCAGAAAATATCGAAGCTACAGAAAACCAAATTTTTTCCTAGGGAAAGAATTTGGTTGTCTGTTTCTGTTGCTTCGGTATTTTCAGCACTGCGGTGGAAAGTTACGGGTTGGGTTCAGGTAAGTGTGCGATTGAGCTCAGGTTAGGTTAGTTAGGGTTAGGGTGTGGGTTAGGTATGTGTGTGATTGTGTGGACAAGAGGGTTAGGGCGGGTTAGGTGAGTTAGGGTTAGGGTGCAGGTTAGGAATGTATGGGAATGTGTGAACGTGAGGGTTAGGGCAGGTTAGGTAAGTTAGGGTTAGGGCGCGGGTCAGGTAAGTGTACAATTGTGTGGACGTGAGGGTTAGGGCAGGGTAGGTCAATTAGGGTTAGGGCATGGGTGATGTTAGTGTGCGATTGTGACGGACCTTAGGGTTAGGGTTTGGGTGAAGGCAAGTGGATAGTTAGTGGTGTATGTATAGTTTAGTGTAGGGTTAGGTGTAAGATTTTAGGTGTATGTGTGTGGATTGCTGTTTGTTTTGTGTGCTTGTGTTGTGTGTATGTGTTTTGGAACAGCAAATTTTTCCCTAGGAAAAAATTAGCTGTTCTGTATGTTCGATGTTTTCAGCTTTCGCTGAATAGGGGTCGATAGAACATTCGAAGTTTTGAAACTTCGATGTTCTAATATGGACCCTTTCTGGTTTGTTCCTGTATGCATTTGCTGTATGATCTATTTGTTTTTCAGTATGGACCTTACCTATATAGCTTTAGCTTTGTTGTCTCACAGCAAGAGGTTCACCCATTCGATTCTCTGCTTGGGTTGGGAGTGCCTTCTGTGTGGAGTCTGCATGGCCTCCCCACGGTCGATTGGGTGTTCGAAAGACATGTGTTGAATGGGCATGCCTTCGTTGAAGGTTGGGCTGGTAACTCGACACCATAAAAAACAACTGCCAGTCATTAGTGGACCAGAGTTCCGCTGTGGCGACCCCTAACCGGGAAAAGCCGAAAGACAAACAACAACCTTACCTATATAGCTGTCAATGTATCTATCTATCTATCTATCTATCTATCTATCTATCTATCTATCTATCTATCTATATGTCTAGCTAGATAGCTAGCTATATGCATACACATTAGTGCTATTTCATTGGCCAAATGCTTCCTTTTTGGAAGTGTGAATCAGGCGAATGCTTATGCCGATTCACACTTTATCAAAACTGCAGAAGCAAGCTTAGTGCAGATCACCTGATAGTGAGGTTAAGGAGTTGTCCCTCTTCTTCACTGCTGTGTGATCTTAGTTGGTATATGTAAGCAGCAAGGGATGTGGAGATTAGGAGACTTGCTATCCCACAAAAAGCTTTTTCTCCAGTTTACTGTGATTTGGACTCTGTGTGCAGTTGGCAGTTTGAGTATCAGATGTACTATAATTGGAAATACAATCATGACTTACTTATATACACACACAGATATATATATATATAAACGGTTCCCTATCAGAAGCCTGAAACACTATAAGCCTGAAAATCAAAATCCTGAAAACTATAGACTGAAAGACCAAAATCCTGAAAGACCAAAATCCTGAAACTCAAAATCCTGAAAACACAAAATGGACATACTGACGTCATTGTGGCTTTGCTATTGTTAGCCCTGTGGTGTTGGGTCATGCGTTGGGTTCAGGTAAGTGTGCGGTTGGTTTTATGTTAGGGTTAGGAGCGGTTTAAGTGAGTTAGAGTTAGGGCGCAGGTTAGGCATGTATGCAATAGTGACAAATATTGGGTTAGGGGCGGTTTAAGTGAGTTAGGGTTAGGGCACGGGTCAGGTGAGTGTGCGATAGTGACGGACCTTAGGGTCAGGGTCAGTTGGTAGATATTAGTGTCTTTATAGTGACATATTAGCATTATTTGTGTTTTCAGGATTTTGAGTTTCAGGATTTTGGTCTTTCAGGATTTTGGTCTTTCAGTCTATAGTTTTCAGGATTTTGATTTTCAGGCTTATAGTGTTTCAGGCTTCTGATAGGGAACCATATAAACATATATAAATATTTATATAAACATATATATATATATATATATATATATATATATATATATATATATATATATACACACACACACACACACACACACACACACACACACACACACACACAGATAACTCATTTTATATATATATATATATATATATATATATATATATATATATATATATATATATATATATATTTAACCATTTGAAGTGGCAACTGTTCAATTAAAAAAAAAAGGCAGAGCTGATAAAAAATCAGCTGATCTAATATAACGTTTTTTTTTCAAATGCGAGGTCATAGAACAGAGGGCATCAGGGAATATGCTCTTTCCCCACTGTAGTGCAGTCTCGGGGTTGGTATTTATAATTAGAAGGGGATGGGGGTGTGGGGGGGAGGCTTTTCTTCCTGCAAGAATAGATTTTGTTTTTTTTTTTTCAAATCCTTGTTATTCAATTTAAAGTGTATTTGAATCTTTAGGATTCTAACGGTTTTAGTGCTATGACAGGCATTCAAAATTTTGATACTTGGGCTCATAGGAAGTTGCTAGGCTAATGACCCTAGGGGCCTTACAAACCTAGTCAAGTTCTGCTGTTGTTTCCATGATCAGCACCTATTGCCCCTGTGCAAGAGAGAAACAGGTGGAACCCCGGGGTGAATTTATGGTTGCCCATCCAGTCATCCAGATTGCAGTTGAAGAGGGCCAAATAGGTGCTCTGCTTTACATGAATCGGGAGTCTGTTCCACAGGTGTGATAACCTCTGGGAGACAAATCTATCCCTCTAGTAGGTTCTATTAATGTCACATACCAGGTTAAGGTCTTTAAAGCAAGTAACCCGTGGGCCATTGGACTTATGGATATGCAGCATTTCCAATAAAGCAGAGTCAGAAATTGCCTTAGATGCAAGACATAGATTGCCTGTGATTAGTCCGTATGAAACAAAGTAAAGTGACAGTGATTTCAGCTGATCCACATAGGATATATGCTGAAGACCTTGAATTCTCCTTGGGAGGAACTTTTGTGGTCTCTCCAATTGCTGTAGGTGCTTGGAAAGGTACATACCATAAAGGGCGTTGTACTTCAAACATCTGTCATAGACTCGTGACTGTGTGTGTGTGTGTGTGTGTGTGTGTGTGTGTGTGTGTGTGTGTGTGTGTGTGTGTGTGTGTGTCTGTCTGTGTGTGTGTGTCTGTGTGTGTGTGTCTGTGTTTGTGTGTGTGCACACACTCGTATGCATATCTCTCTCTATGTATATAGCTAGCTATATATGGGTCCATATTGGAAGAGCGAGGCGACGAAAGAGCGAACACTCTTTTGTTGACACATAAAACCCGAAGTCTGAAAACAGCAAAGTTACAGAACAGCGATTTTTTCCCCTAGATTATATATATATATATATATATATATATATATATATATATATATCTAAACGCACACACACACACACACACACACACACACACACACACACACACACATATGGGTCCTTATCAGAAGGATGAATGTTCACAACAGCAAATATTAGAACTGACTTAGGTAACACAAACACAACACCAGTCATTTTTCAGAGTTCAAGCCCACCTGCAACCAGAGGCACTGGAAGCTGTTGAAGGCTGGGGAGGGTGCATAGTGATCTAAAAAGGGCAATTGTTTAAAAACTATTTGCTACCACAACATAGACTCACTTGGAGGACATTTTAAGCTTACCCAGTTTCACTTTTGGTGCTTGAATTAACATTTCCTGATTGGTCTTACCTATCCCATGGCTGATAATTGTATATTAGTCCTGGTGAGAATAACTGTGGTCATACCATAGATAATTTAAGGGGACCCTTGTAAGGGATGCAGCATTTACGAACTGTCTCTATCCATTAATGGCATGAGGGGCAATCCTGGAGTATATTTTTTTTTTTTTTTTTTTGTAAATGATTGTTTACTTCGTGTAATTGGAGCTTTTCTCCCCGGGCCTCTACTGAAAACGGATATATGTCCAGTTAGACTAGCCCGGTCAACAAATGTAAAATAAAATAAAATAAATAAATAAAATAAATTTTGTGTTACCCATCCTTAGATCCAAGTTGCATTTGAATATAGACATGGATGAGCTTTGTTTTACTTGAATGGATAGTCTGTTCTGGAACAGTTGTAGCCTCTGTGATATATATCCATCTCTCCACAACATTCACTTTAGATACCCTCGGCTGAGTATTTATGATGCCATTTGACTTGCTGATGTTCAGTAGGTCCATCAGTATTAGGTCGGCGGATGCCGTATGCCAAACACAGGTCACCTCTAAGCACTCTGTAGAAATCTGAGTATAGTGAGAAGTCTTTGAGGTGGTCCATGCAAGACCTATTATTTAGGACTTGTATCCTTTTAGTAAGGTATCTCTGTGGGTATTACAGTTGTTGCATGGGTCTGGACAGATACATGCTAAAGTGGGCATTTTACAAAATGATCGACCTAATGAGGGGTTTGTAAAACAGTAACATCTCTAGATCTAGTCGCAATCAATTTGTTTATAAGCTGTGCAATATAGAATGACTTTCTTATGACTGGGCACATGTTGGTCAAAAGTTGTACACACAAGTTCTCAAATGCTAAACAACTGGGTCAGTTCTCAGGAGTTATTGTCAGTTTGGCAATTCCCTGAAGTAGATGACTTCCCAAAAGATACAATAAAGTATTTTTGGAGTTTAATTTCAATTCATGAGTCTGGCACCAGTTATTGTTTAGGACAAACCTTCTTCCATGATGGTTAAGTCATTTGTGGATTCAATTACTGCTCATCTCAAACTTAGTCAGCCAAAATCCCTTTGGTATTTCCTTTTACTTCTAAGATGTATATTCCAAACAGAAAAAGTCTCAGCACCGAACCCTGGGGGAATCCATTAGTGACTGGTCTCTTTCTAGAGGTAACTTCCCCTATTTTGATCTCCTGCATCCTGTGAGTAAGTTGGCAATCCAGCTAATGATGTAAGTGTTTGTTCCTAGATTATTCATCTGTTGTACTATACCCGAGTAAGGGATTGTGTCAAAAGGCTTGCCCAGGTCAAGGTAATGTGGTGTGAACTGTTTTACCTTCATCCATTGCTTTGGTGACAGAGTAAAGCTTACAATTTGCCCATGATTTTGAGCCTTTCACACACTCTCCTCATTCTTGCCCTAAGAGGTTGAGAGATCAGATCATATGTTTGACTGTCCTTGATTTTGTGTCATATTTTTGGTCTGTTCCTCATAATATGTGTGATTTTTTGGCAAATTTATGAGGATTGCAAAACTTAAATAATGATAGACACTTGAGTTTCAGACTCCTGGATTTCATAGCCTTTAGAAAATGCAGGCTAATGCAAAACCTGTTATTCCAGCAACAAAGCATATAAGAACAATGTTATATTTAAAATATGTCCCTGATTCTGGACCTTTGATTTATCCTGACACACTGAGTTTTTGGCTTTATCCCTTGAGCTATGAGGTTTTGAATTTTAAATAAGAACTGTGAGCAAACACTGTTTACCACTTTCAAGCTTGACGTGTTGCATTTTTTTATTTGTTCAATTAAATAAAAAAAAAGTACAACAAACACTGGGCAACTTGAAAAATAACAACAATAATAACCTAACTAAAGGCTTAAAGTCAGACAAGAAGCTTTAATAACTTTTTTATAAACAGAATAAAAATCACGCAGTATTTTTTATTGTTCTTTTAAATAAATTAATGTTAATGTTTCTGACATGATTTTACAAATCTAAAAAAAATGGGGGCCAACTTGCATTAATGAAAAAATTAGTTAAGGCAAGGAAGAAACTGTATTAACTTCTGAAAGCACAGTAACAGCAAAGTTCTTCCAGTTTGATGCCTGCATTAAGTCTTATTTTTATCATCATCACCGTTCTTTTTTATTTACTGTTGTTACTTCATAACTTATTGCCCAGAGTGTACCTGTATGGGCTGCTGCCACTTCATTTGAGGTCTACAATCAACAGGACTGCACTGACATGTTCAAAAGTATGACTGTTATTAATTATTAATTATTAAACAGTGAAAACCATAAACTATCAGAAGTTGGAAATGAAGCAATGAAGGGTCCTTTGTAAAAAATAAGCGTTTTCTTTCCTTTGTCAAACACAGAACAAAAGTGATTACTATTTTTTTACAACTGACACTTTGTTGTTTCATTCCAACTTCTGATCATTTATAGTAAACAACAGTGCAAAATACCAGAGCTGGATAATGGTTAAATAGGGCCCTAGGCAGGGTAATAGATTGGGCACCCCCAGAGCAGTCCCTCCTGCAGCAACCACCTACCGCTCAAGCAGCAGCCCCCTCCCCAGCCTCTCCAGTGTGGCATTACTTGGCTATTTCTCCTCAGTTACCATAAACACTGTTCAAACCTGTTAGCATGCATGCTGTTTTCTTATTTACTTCTGCAATGATTACAGATATTGAAATAAAATAGCACAAACACTGAGCCATTTGCTAAACAAACAATGGTTGAAAGGCAAAGGCCTGTAACCAGGGACACTTTTAAACATTGCTTGTATAATCTTAGAAAGTTGTTAGAATAAAGTGTTTTGTGTTACCATGTGATTCCTGAAAGACAGGAAAACTGAAACTTAAAGAGCTATCATTATTTAGTAAATTCATTTGTCACTGATTTGCTAGAAAACCATTACTTTTAAGAGAAACAGACCAAAAGTATGAGCCAAATATTCTGTAAAAACCTGAACAATTGAGAGCTATGGACTCAACTACTTGAATCACAAGTGGTGGTATGGGTAGATAATTCAGGCTGTTGCTTCTTGTATGGTTTGAACCTGACTAACACTAACCACCAGGTATACCTAACTGGGGCATTTTACACACACACACACACACACACACACACACACACATACACACACACGTAATGGGGCAGCAATAAGAACACACTCACTCAAATGTGATGGGGCAGCAAGGAAACTCTCCTTAAAAGCTGTACCTGAAACACTTGTTAGGTGTGATGAGGCACTCATGCAATGAGAACAGCTAGTTTAAATTCCACGTGCATGTAAGTGTGGACTGTGTTTAAATCTGTGTTGGCATGTGACGCACACATAGGTCCTCCTTAAAGAAGACGCTGTCACCATGGAGTTTTTTTTTAATTGTTGAAGCCTCATGGCTAGGGTGCGCCCCACCAGCTAATCTATGTTGCTTAGTGTTTGATCAGGCTAGCTATTAATTTTCATTTTTTCCCCAAGAGACAAGATGGTCTTGCTGCTGTAAAAGTGTGTGTGGGGGGGTGCTCCCCTGTGATTGCAGCACCCTTGCCTGCACCCCTTATGTTTGGGGCTGTGCCCTCAACCCCTGTTAATTATATATACAAACTCTCAGATTGCTCTACAGTGGACAAATGAGCACAACAACAATCTCCACTGTTCTGTGATTCTGCACAATCAATGCCTCTGTTGTTCAACCATCTGGGTTTGTAATGATCCCAGTTTGGTCTTTTGACATTTGTTTTTGTAAGTTTTTATCCTTCTGATAGGGAACATATACACATATATATATATATATATATATATATAAAATGTATGGGTGCACTGAACTTAAACAAAACACCAATAGAGCAACATTTACAAAGTTGACCAAAAAAGTCAACTTTGCAAACATCAACATGCTACTATGCATGTGTCGAGCAACAATCTTGGTGCATGCAAAACTTAAACTTAAAAAAATAAAATAAAACATAATTTTTTGCTTGCGGCAAGCCTTCCTGCACCCCCATACCTCCTGTGAATTACATATAGTTCCTAAAGGATTGTGCAGTTTCTTGGAAAGGGGATATTTCCCAACCCTTTTGCTGTTTAAACAGATGACAACCAACAATAGATTTACAATGGATTTAACATATTTCAGTGGACCCATAATATATATATATATATATATATATATATATATATATATATATATATACATATAGTGGCAATCATCAAATTGATGAAACACCCCTAGCAATTATTTATTCTAATTCCTAGATTACACTATCCCCTGGGAAAGGGCATATTCCCCCTCTCCAGGGATTGTTTGATATTGCACAACTGTTGACCATCTGTTTTGCAGATCAAAGTTTGTCAACAAAATAGAGTTTGATTTAAACTTCATTTGACTACCTGCACATATCCCAGGCATAAATATTTTGTGGATTATGAAAAGCAGCAGAGATACTAGCCTTAGAAAGTCATCTTAGATTATTATACAAAAACATGAACATGTAGCTTCTTCCCCCCCAAAAAAAGGTCATAACAAGTTCTTTCAGAATAATCATATACAGGTAGCATGCATTCTCTTTCAGAAGGTCTCTCTCTCTCTCTCTCTCTCTCTCTCTCTCTCTCTCGCTGCCTTTTTTCTCTCTGTTCCTGTAAGAGCATTCTCCAACTTCTTCCTGGTGTCTTTTTCCAGGTATTTATTCACTCTGCTGCTCTCCTCCATAGTGGCTACACAGGATATCAGCCCCATCCTCCAAGTGTAAAGAACACCCTTTGAATTGATTTACTTTAGCTTTCACTTTACATGACATTAGTTATTAAGCAAAACTGCTCTAGCTAATACAGCAACATTTCTCTGTCTCTCCGCTCTTAAAGAAACTGTCTCACCTCTGTGGTTCATATAACAATACTTTCCACTCTTTTAAAAAAAATAACTTTTATTTCCCTATTTGCTTAAAGGAAGCACTTCTTATTTATAATAACAGCTCTGTTTATGAACTCTATATACTGGGTAGACATCATGTACGATATTTACATGACGTTGAGCACTTTACTTGATGAGTTACCAGAGACTGTGCTAAATATGACACCACCTCACCGCTTGAAGCCATCAGTTTCATGCCCGTGGGATAGCATATATGCTGGCCTCAGTATGGCATCTGCATTATGGCAGATCAGTCCTGGTCAGTGTCTTAAGCTGAAGCAGAATGTCTGAAGTGAACAGTTCTACTGACAGTGCTTGGGTTATCATTTTTCTGTGTCTGATCCCACATAAGGGAAACAGGATCAGTTATTAACATGAATTTTCAACATGAATTTCCTGCCAAGTAGATAGTATTGTAAGGAAAACAAGCCCTTTTTAATATAAACACTATCTCTAAGTAATGCAGTATTTTAGTTCTGTTTTGCCTAACTTCCATTGCTTTGACAGCTCTGCCTCCAGGCCGACATTTGAAGCAATTTTATAGACCAACAGTATTTACTAAAATCTGGGGGTGATAGCACATACCCTCATGCAATATCTGTTTCCCCTGCCAATTTTATTTTTAGTGGTATTTCCTGTTTTGTTAAATCAGATAAAGGGGGTGGCCACAGTAGTGCAGCGGTTAGCATTGCCACCTCACAGCTAGAGGTTCTCTGGTTCGATCCTCGGCTGGAGTGCCTTCTGCGCGGAGTTTGCATGTCCTCCCTGTGGTCGCGTGGGTTTCCTCCGGGTGCTCCGGTTTCCTCCCACATCCCAAAGACATGCTGTAAGTGGATTGGACACTCTAAAATTGGCCCTAGGTGTGAGTGCATGCATGTGTGTACCTTCTGTGGAAGGTTGGGTGCTGTGCTGGCAAATCGACACTGTAAAACTTCACTGCCAGTCATGAACAGACAGGTGATCCGCTGTGGCAACCCCTAACCAGGAATAGCCGAAAGAAGTTAAATCAGATAAAGGATTTGTTGTTGTACTAAAATAGCATAAAATATTCTAATATCCAGCTAAAATCAAGAATGGCATTATTTTTTTATTCTGTTTGATACAGGCCACTTCCATAGAGCATGTATTTTTTTCATCTTGGAGACTGACCATGGATTTCCCTATCACGTATTCCAAATAATTCACCACTATCATACCTAGTTTGCTTTTAAAAGCATTCACAATTAATTTGGCTTGTTTTGTGACATCTAATATATACTGTACTTTAGCTAAAAGAGAGTCCAAATCCTCAAAGAAGATGATAGCACTGTCCAAATAGGCAGCAGTGTACTGGCCACGAGGTGGTAAGATTTGGTCCATAATGGAAGATCGTGAGGTCAGTATGCAACCCATAACAGAGGCTTTTTTTTCTTTAGGTTTAGTGTAGTCAAGAACATTATTTCCCCAACAGTCCTGTTAAGTTCATCTACCCTAGGCACTGTGTAACTATTGAATTTCAGATGCTGTTCAGATTCATAAATTATTATAGAGTCTGATGGTTCCATCAATTATAGGGACTCATATTAAAGGTCTGTTCTAGCCACCGTTTAGGCCTTCTGTCACTCCTCTCTTAAACACCTTGTGTACTTATTACTCTTGTACAAATTTCCTCTATGACTCTAGTATTCTGTAAGGTTTTCAGTTAACCTTTTCTCCTGGAATGATCTGGATTTGATGTTGTATCATTTTTTCTGCCAGGCAGTTCTGAAAAAACTTACCTGTTTCTTAACAGAAACATTTTATTTCTTTTTTCTGTTTGGCTTAGAAATTGTATTATCTGCTAGAACTGCAGGGCTAGAGGTCAGTTTTCTTTCTTCATTAGAGTTGCTGCTGTTTGCTGCTAAACTAACTACAAAGGTTTATACGTCCTTCCGTGGCTTTATTGTTTATTGGGATAGTCCGACTGGGTCAGCAGAACCCATTTTCAGTGGAGGTCCAGGGAGAAAAGCTCCAAATTCAAACACATATAACAGTGCAAGACATAATCATGTCACTCAAATATCTTACAGTGACATCACATAAATTCAAGTAAAAGAAAACTGTTACAGTTTAATGGTACAGATTCATGGGCTGTTTCAAGAAATAGTTCATCTCATTTAAGTTCATCTCATTTAATTTTTTTCTTTTATTTGAAATGAAATATCCTGCTTAGTAAACAAATGTTTTCTAATGAAATTAGCACATGATCTTCAACTTTAAATTTCCTAGTCATTGCATTTCTGTTATACACCCTTTCTTGTGTAGTTTGTGTTCCTGAACTGTAGGCATCACCGCTTTCAGCCTATCTCGTAAGTTGATATACTGTTCGATGGCACTTGTAATTTTTATCTTCTTCTCCTGTTTCTCTTGTAATATCTAACATTCCCTGAGGCTGCCTGCCATATATAATAACTCAACTGGACTGATCTCTGTTGAGGCTCATGGCACTTCTCAAATGGCAAACAGGTAGCATACCTACTGTTTACTGCTCACAGTTTTTGTCACCTTTCTCAGTAACATTTGTCAGCATGGACTTTAACTTTCCACCAATTCCTCTGTCTGGGCATGGTACATTATGGATTTAAACTGCCTTACTTTAAAGCATTGGCGCAATTAGTGCATTATTCTGGGCATACATTGAGACCTCTGGTAATTGAATATTTCCTTAGGTATCCTTACTGTGAAAAACAAGACTAAACCCCTAGTTATAGACTTAGCATTTGCCTTATATAATGGGCTAGATCAGGGTATTTAGTTTTATAGTCTAGAATAACTAACATTTATTGAAATCCATTGCTAGATTTTACCAATAGCCCAACAATTCCGCAAGAATAAATTGAAATGGCACATTTATGACAGGCATTGGCATCAAAGGGTGTTTTTAAACTAGAGTGTGGGATGTATTCTGACATTCAGGGCATCTAGCACAGAAGATTTCTTCTTACTTTATTCTGGGACAGTAAAACCTTGTGATGATCCTTGCATAAGTCATATCCATTCCTAGGTGTCCTTCTAGTATGTAAACATGTGCTAGCCTCATTATTAGATGTCTGAAAGTATGGGTACCAAAAGTTAGCTTATCACTTCCTCTCTAGCCTTGCTTACTTTGTACAGCAACTCATTTTGTAAATCAAAGTATGGTAAAGAATCATGTTCAGTTTCTTCACCTGAGCTCTAGCTATACTTTTCCATTTGCTGCTTAAAGTGTCATTTTCCCTCTTCACCTTTTAAAATTTAGGTAGCTTTCCTGAAGGTCAGACAGTTCTGAAGTTTTTTTTACAGTCACTCTGTCATCATGTAGAAGGCATTACCTCCTCTCCTGCCACTAAGGGCACTAAGGTTTTACTGTCTAACTCTTATCCTAGAAAAGACAACTCATACCAGTAGTTTTAGAATCAGTTAATATCTCTCCCATATTTCATTTTTATTGTTGTCTTCCTTGAGGAACCTGATGTGCAGTGCTTTTTTCCTTTTCCGTAGAGTTCCTGTATTTTGGCTCAGTAAGAATATTATTAGGGGTCTGTTCATGGCTATTTTATCTCAACATCTACTACCCTCTCATTTTTCTACTTTAAGCTGTTTTTCCTACACGTCTGGGTGAATTAACACCACCGCTTGCTTTCTTTCTCATCTATACATTGCTCTCCATCTGGAAATGCTACCTATGAGTACATTTTATTATCACCTTTACTTTTTTCGTACTTATAGATACTTGTTACCTATAGTCTTCCCTTATTTTATTTGATTTTTATGTCTTGCACTGACAGAAGTGGGTATAGAACTCTGACCATGTATTATTTCTTCTTGTTTCACTACAATGGTGAAATATTTCTTACTGCTAAGTTTTTCCTCCTCAACTCTCAGGCTGTTGCTTAGAATCATCTACTGTAGTCTGTTTTCCCTGAGAGAACATTTAGAATTCTGCTCATGTCGTGGAATTTTCATACTTCCTAATGTAATTTACTCAGAAAACATTGTTTCTGAGAGTTATTCCTTCTTGTCATTTCTGCTAGTAGTCAGTTCTATTCTCTGCTTTGCATAATTTCCAGACTTCACTATTTTATTGTGTATGCCGTGGTGGTGGTGCAGCGGTAGCATTGTCACCTCACAGCAAGAGGTACTCCCATTCCATTCTCGGCTGGAGCGCCTTCCGTGTGGAGTCTGCATGTCCTCCCCGTGGTCGAGTAGCATTCGAAAGACATGCATGAATAGGTATGCCTTCGTTGAAGGTTGGGCGTAGGGCTGGCAACTCAACACCGTAAAAATCTGCTGCCAATCATTAGCAGACCGGAGTTCCGCTGTGGCGACCCCTAACCGGGAAAAGCCGAAAGAAGAAGAACAACTATTTTATTGTGTATGTCTCCCTATGTCACAAGATAGGTTGCCAACTGGCTCACTGACAGAACCCACACTGTGAAAGTAGCAGACTCCAAATCCGACCTCAGACCAGTGACAAATGGAGTACCACAGGGTTCATTCCTGGGTCCTCTCCTGTTTGATATCTACTTTTCTGAAGTACAGGCTAACACAGAAGGTCTTTGGTTAATGAAGTTCACAGGTGACTGCAAACTAGGAGACATAATTGAAGCTCCTAACGATGTGGACATCCTACAAAAGGGCCTCACTGAGACAGATGCCTGGTGTCAAAGCCATGGCCTCAAGCTCAATGCCAAAAAGTGCATTGTCATCCCCTTTGGTAAAAACTCTGTACCCATACCACATAGGTGGTAGTCTACTTAACACCAAAAGTGTGATAAGAGACCTTGGGACACAGGTGGACAGTAGTCTCTTCTTTGATAATTACATCGCCACAATAGTCAGGAAATCCTTCTACGTGGTACACCTCCTCACAAAAGGTTTCTCATCCAGGAAAAAGAGGTCATTGTTCCCCTCTATTCATCAGTCATTAGACCCATTATACAGTACAATACCCCTTTTGATATGTACCTCACAAGATATCTACAACAACTGCAAAGGCCACAGAAATACCTCACAAAGAGGATTTACCAGCCTCAAACAGATGCCCTACGCAGACCGTCTCAAAAAACTCCAGCTTTATTCCATCGCATATCGCCTACTCAGAAGCGATTTCTGCCTAACATACAAAGCTATGTCAAATCCAGAGCTGTTGGACATGCTCCACTTAAAGAAATCCCAATCCCTCGGAGCTACACACACTAGGGAACTAAACCTTGTCACCACAATAAACAGAACATGCTGGAGGGATAGATTCCTGTCCCAGAGACTTCCTATACTCTGGAACAAGCTACCTATCTATATCAAACAAAGCTCCTCATTAGCACTCTTCAAAAAAAAATCTTGATGATTGGATGGGAAATAGGAAATTCACCCCGGGGATCACTTCTGTGGCTCTGCTCGACAGTGGCACAAGAAAATATGTTTTTTGGGTGGCGAAAGCCAGGGTATCTTTTTGGCTAGGCTTATATAGGCCCTTGACCAATAGCCTAGTACCTACCTATGAACCTGTGAACCTATGTCTCTTCCTTCTACCACTTCTACAGGTTCTGTTTTTACAGGGTCTGTCATAGGTGTCTGCTGGCATAACTTTTTAGGTGAATCTTCTTCTTCTCTTTATACACTAAGCCAAATTGTTGTACCATCTGGGCTTCCTAACATGATACCCTTACGTTGATTCACAGACTCAAACAAATGTGTATGGTTTTTAGGGTTTATATTAGAACATTGAAGTTTCAAACTTCGAATGTTCTAATATCGACCCCTATTCAGCGAAAGCTGAAAATATCGAAGCAACAGAAAACCACATTTTTTCCTAGGGAAACAATTCGGTTGTCCATTTCTGCTGCTTCAGTATTTTCAGCACTGTGGTGGAAAGTTACGGGTCGGGTTCAGGTAATTGTGCGACTGAGTGCGGATTAGGTTAGTTAGGTTTAGGGTGCAGGTTAGGTATGTGTGCAATTGTGTGGATGTGAGGGTTAGGGCAGGTTAGGTGAGTTAGGGTTAGGGCATGGGTCAGGTAAGTGTGCGATTGTGTGGAAGTGTGGGTTAGGGCGGGTTAGGTGAATTAGGGTTAGGGCGCGGGTGAGGTGAGTGTGCGATAGTGACGGACCTTAGGGTTAAGGTAAGTGGATAGTTAGTGGTGTGTATATTTTAGTGTAGGGTTAGGTGTAAGATTTTAGGTGATGTGTGTAGATTGCTGTTTGTTTGGTGTGCTTGTGTTGTGTGTATGTGTTTTGGAACAGCAAATTTTTTCCCTAGGAGAAAATTTGCTGTTCTGTATGTTCAATGTTTTCAGCTTTCGCTGAATAGGGGTCGATATTAGAACATTCGAAGTTTTGAAAACTTCGATGTTCTAATATAGACCCTGGTTTTTACCCCCCACCCCACACACACACACACACACACTTTTCCCAAGTTAGGCAGAATTATATCTGTAGGCTTATTTTTTTGCTGGTTCCCCTTCACACACTAATAAAAAGTGTTATCGAAAAGGCAACCTTTTCCCATTGCTTCCACAAATCTTTAAAGTGGGGACACTTTTTCCCCATTATCATGCCACATGTCCAACACAGTTTATATTTCTAGCTAGTAATGATATACTATTTCTTCTCTTCACGTCTGCATACTGCTACTTCAACTGGTTTGCATATATATAACCACTTTATCAGTATGAGTATACTACCTGAATCAGTCAGTCTTTGCAGCTCTTTGCCACATGTTAAGATGGTTGAATAGTAACAGAATACAGAGTTAACCATTCTAGCAGATAATTTATCACATTGCACAGGCTCATCAAGCACCCACTGCCCTGGTTGGATCTGTCCCTCCTCAACTCTAACTTGAGGAACAAACAAAAAAAATCTGCTTACTAATCTGGCACTCCATACCTAAGTAGCACCTGGGTCTTTTACATTAAAACATAAGCAAGAGGCTTGCTAAAGGTTATACCATACAAAAAGTGCTAAAACAAGTGCTTCAGTCCTGATGGCTTTCAATTCCATAGTAGCATTTAGAAGAGCTGGTATGGAAATAAATCTTAGTACTGAAATACTGGCCATTTCGCATACCTCTCAACCTTTTAGCACTAGAAATCTGGACAAAGCCAAAAATAATGGGGGACAAAGGTCCAAAAATAGGGATAGATTTTAAATATTGCTCTTATACATTTATAAAGTTGCTAGAACATCAGGATTTGTGTTAGCATGCATTTTTCTAAAGGATATGAAGTCTGAAACTCAAATTTATGCCATTGTATAGTGATTTGTAGCTTCATTGATTTACAAAAAGCCACAAATTGTATGAGGAAAAGTCTAAAAATATGAGGCAAGAATCTGGACATTCTGTAAAAATCTGGACAGTTGAGAGGTATGCCATTCGACATCTGCCAATCATGTCACCTAACATCTTGTGCCCATGGAACCTGTCCCATTCGTTCCATCCTAGCTGTGCTACTGTGTTAATACCTCAGACTACATGTATTCCATTTATCCTTTTTTACATTCTTCCTTTCTATTCAAATGATGAATCTTTGCTTACCTTCCTGTATGAAATTTATTTATTCTTATTTATTTCAATATTTACAAGCTTATTTATTAGGAGTTTTACACATGATTATCACTAAAACAATAAATATTAAAATAGAAACATACATTAAGTGCAAAAACCCAGGAATATTAACAAGAAATATTAAACAAAAACTCAAATTTCAAATCAGAGCATCTTCTCAAATTTAAATGCAGTCTCCTAAAAAGATGATATTTTAAGGATCTCTAAAGGTAAAGATTCCAAATTAAATTTTCCCATTAAATGAACAACATTCATTCAGAGCATTGTAGCTAAACCCTTGGAACAACTAAGAACCTCTCTTCTGATAAATTAAAGGGCATGATTAGGAAACCGAAATTGCACACAGTCCTATAAGTCATTAATATAACCTTGAAAACAAATCTGTCAGTAACTATGGACCATTGCAAATCTTAATCAACAGCAGTCTCCCCACAGAAGTTTTTACTCTCTCTAGTACCATAGGTTCACTATCCAAGAGTCTTAGGTAGAGTGCATTACTATGGATGGGGAGAATGCAAGACATCAGTCACTATAGCTGGAATAAAGGTCCAAAGTTGTGTGACATCTTTCAGATGGAAAAGAAACATCTTGATAACAGCTGACATATATCCCTTTATTATCAATTTATCAACACATTATATCAAAAATTTTGCCCAGATCACAGCCATGTACAACAAACTCTAATCAATTTCCCCCGTATACAATAAGGGGTAAATAACCTGAAAAAGGGTGATAACCAGGTGAAAAATGACTTCTAACAGTTTTCTGAAGGTGTGAAATTGGGCATAAACCCCAGAGTGAAGCAAAGATAAAGCTGTCTGTCATCAGCATATGAACTGACATGGAATCTGTCTTCATCTAAAAACCTCCCTCAATGGTAGGAAGTACAATGTGGGTAATAACAGTGTCAACATTTAACTCTGTAATGCCCCACAGGGTAGCTACTAGAGGAATTTAAACCTTACACAACTCTCTGGGAGCATCTCTAAAGGTAAGAAGTAAACCATTTGAGTACTATTCCCAAGAACGTACAGTAGATTTTAAGAGGCTCAGTCAAGATCCCCTGATCCACTATATCAAAACTAGCTTGGAGATCAAGAAGGACTATGACCCAGCAAGATGGCCATACTTTGTGCATTTACTGGGAAGATGCTTCTTGTTCTTTTGGTTAGCCTCTGAGATGCTTGGCTTAGATGTTCTCTAAGCTAGCTCTCTGTCTGCCATGGACATTCATACCTCATGCACTCTCCACTTAAGACACCTGATTATGGACTTAGTCTTCTACTTGGTGTATACCTATCCAGCAGTTTGAAGTTTATACACTTAGCTAGTTCAGGATTTCATCGACATTTTCAGGACTTCAACAATACCCAGGACAGTACATAGAGTAGTTATCTATGTTAATAACATATGCTCCAAATGACACAGAGAAAGTACTATCTTCATTGGTTAGAAATGACCTGCAAGAGATTCCGGGATAGGCTCTGCTCTCCGTCAAAAAGACAGCTAATGGATTTCCGATGGAATTAGCTCAGTCCTTATTACTGTGATACTCTGCGAAGACAGAACTAGGAGTCAGATATGTATGCATGTTCTGATTTTTGTTGTTAATGTTACAAGGAACAGTGACACTAACCAAATGTGACTATGGAGGTCAAAGGGTAAAACTGCTTTTTTAATGAAGAGAAAGGGCAGCAAGAAAGTGTTTGTTTGGAGAGAAGAAGGGGAAAATATCCAAGGTGAGTATGCGTGAAGTGGTACTGGAATATATGCTTACTAAATTTTAGACAAAAGTGCCTTGGGACAGTCTGAGAACCTAATCTGCCTGTATTTGTGAAGGGCATAAACAGGGACACTGCAACAAGACTACATGGGAACTGGTTATACTACTATTCAAGAAATATGAATCCCCATACATCAGTAGTTTATATAATAAAAATAACTTGGAATAGGTAACAAAGGCTCCTTGGAATGGCTGTGACACTTTAGACATTGTGTCCACTAATGCTGATCATCCATGCAAATTAATTCCTTTACTCAGGAAAGAGAAACAGATTATAGTCTTATAAAATTGAGTCTTAGGCTAAAGAGGAACTCACATCCCCTAGCAAGTATAAATTTGAGGATTTCTGAGATGGTAATGATAATTGAACAAAGAACATACTAGTTTTTTATGACTCAGAACTATCAGCATTGCTACAAAAGCAACAGCTGAAGCAGTGGATTAATTTGATCACATAGTGCATACACAGCCAGATTACTTTCATAGGTTCATAGGTGTGTACTAGGCTAATGGCCCTGGAGCCTTTACAAGCCTACCCCATAGGATTGCCCTGACATCTTGCCACCTGACCTTAGTTCCTAGTGCCTCAGTCAAGTAGAGCCACTGGAGTGATCCCCGGGGTGAATTTTCTATTTCCCGTCCACTGATCAAGATTTTTCTTGAAGAGGACCAGTGAGGTGCTCTGCTTGACATGTATGGGAAGTCTATTCCATAGCATGGGCAGTCTCTGGGTTATGAACCTGTTCCTCCTGCATGTTCTGTTGATTGTGGTAATGAGGTTGAGGTCTCTGGTGCATGTGGTGCAGAGGGATTGGGATTTCTTTAGATGTAGCATTTCTAACAGAGCTTGGTCAGACATGGCTTTGTAAATTAAGCAGAGATCACCTCTAAGTAGTCGATATGAGACAGAGAATAGTTGGAGTTTTTTGAGTCTGTCCATACAGGACAAGTGTTTAAGACTTAGGATCCTCCTTGTGAGGTACTTTTGTGGCCTCTCCAGTTGTTGCAGGTGCCTAATGAGGTACATGTCAAATGAGGCATTGTATTCAATGATTTGCCTAATGAGGGAAGAGTAGAGGGAGACAATGACCTCTTTCTTCCTGGATGCAAAACCCTTAGTGCCACATAGAAGGACTTTCTGACCACAGTGGCAATGTGGTGGTCGAAAGAGAGGTTGCTGTCAACCTGTGTTCCTAGATCTCTTATAATGCCTTCTGTGTTCAGTGGACTACCATCAATGTGGTAATCCAAGGGAACCGGGATTTTCCCAAGGGAGATTATAATGACAAATATGAAAACAAGCCTCTATGAAGAAACTACTAAAACCAACAAACTTTAAAAAGAACAAGAAGACATTACACAGTCATAAGCAAAACCCATCACCCAGAACTAAAAGTAAATAAAAAAAACACAGTTAGTTCTACGTATAGTTATCAGGGTGTCAGAAATAAACCATGAAATGGACCTAGTTACCAAAGTCAAATGCACTAATCAAACATTCAACTACTTCAGAAAAAAATGAGAAGCAAAAATCAAGGTTTTAATAATAACTGATAATGGAATGGTTTATCATCTTACAGATATTGGCAGCAAATGTTATTTTCCAAAAGATATAGCACCAGTTTTAAAATGGCAAAAGCTAGGGGAAACAGTTTGATAATATATTCCTTATCAGAGAAAATGTTGCAGAAACAGCTCTGAATAAAAGCAAAGACTCCAGCTTTATGGGACAAGATAATATTCTGGAAGACTTCACCTACAAAATAAAGAAGAAAAGAAGAATACTGTCAAAGCTCTTGCATTATTTGTATTGGATTACTAAAAGATGGGCATTGCTAGCAATGTGCTACAAGAAGTGGCAGTGGAGAGTTACTGTGGATTTAGGAAATTGTAAGTCCATCAGTTTAACATGCATATTTTTAAAACAAAAGAAATGATTGTCATGGCTGTGTTTCAGAAAAAATGGGAGAGTTCTTGCTTCTGGGTCACAATCCATATGGATTCATTAACAGAATGCCCCACTTTCTGATCATTATAGCATTATTTGAAAAAGCTGCAGTGCTAAATGATGGTTTGACAGTTTGTAGTGCACACCTGAATCTAGTAAAAATGCCACATACTACCCCAAATATTGGTTAGTGGATAAACAAAAGTAGTTAACCTTTAACTGCTATGCAGTTAGCTATATCAAAAACTAGTTTCTTGGAGAGGCAATATTGTCAAATAAGGAGCACCTGACCACTGGAGTGCCCCAGGGCTCAGTAGCAGCTGAGCTAAAACTAGGCAATGACATGTGGATGGCAAAAATATACAAATGACTACAAGCAGGAAGCATTATTATTGCCACTGCAAATGCAACTGTGCTTCGGCGGCGGGGGGGGGGGTCTTGACTCTGCACTCCAACAGTGTTCTGACAACATACATACTAATTTCCAATAGTCATGCCATATATTAAGCTTTAGGAAGAATGCTATGAATTTTCATTATAAAACCAAGAGGTTTACACTCAAACTGGACACTTTTATTTATTTATTTTATTTAATTGATGAGGGTGGAGCACAGATCCTACTGTAGCATTTTCAGATTCACTGTTATAAGGCAGTTTGGCATGTTTATAGGCAATAATTTTATCTTTAATCACAAAGTTTCCATTGTGATTAGGAAGACACTTGGTATATCTGTGCTAGTACTAAAGAGGACCGCAGGAAATTCCAGAAAAAAATAACAGTATATGCCAATGATTCATCCAGTTGTAAACTACATTTCAGCATTTTCTGCTTATTATGACTAGATGAGTTACCACTTCATGAGGATTCACCTCCATGAAACAACAGGTCAGAAATCAACCTGATGAAAAAATAAACTGTAAGCTTTTATTGCACAAGTCCTGCTGCACCTCAACACCTCCCCAAATGTATATACAGCAACTCCTTGATCTCCCAAAAGAAAGGAATCACTGACAGCTCAGACTTAGAAACTGTACCAGCAATGACTTCTTGTGGTAAATGGTGATCGAGGGAGTTCAGTGCCACACAGAACTGCACTTAGTGAGTTGTTTCTGCATGAAGTTTGTATTTAATAGGTAGTAGAGTAGCCTTATGAAATACTTTATGCAAGTGATCTGTCAGTGGTCTTTATGCATTGTCAGAGAGATCATTCTGGAAGAAACTTGTCTGGTACACCTGTACATGGGGTTTATACTGGGATGAGTAACTTGCTAATAAAATTAAATTTAAATAAGGCAGAAAAAAGGGATCAGTTTGTGAGCCGTAAAACAAGATATCATTTCATCTTAACCAATGCCCACCTCTATCTGCATGTGAAAAATCACTGGATGATTTTTATGGGCAGTAATAAATGGAGACATGGGATTATATCAATCATGCTTTTAAAACATCAACAGAAATTGAGTTTAATATTCAAAACTGATTGTGTAATTTAAAGGAAGTGACAACCAATAGTATCCTTTGTAACATAGCACAGACAGCAGCCTTTGAGATAAGATGCCCTAATATTCATCCGCATGTAATAATATCGTATTGATGCTGAAAATGTTATGGTCATGATTGATAGGCTTCATTTGGAGCATATACAGTTGTTTGCATTTAAGAATTAGCTACTTAATGGGGACGATACTTTCCTTAAACAAGGTTACTATGATGTAGATGTTTGGTAGAGTCTTCTGCAAATTTTATTGGTTCAAAACTGACAGCAGTTTGAAGTTTTACTGTTACTTTTCCTTTTTTGCAATTATTTAAAAGCATAGCATATGAAGCAAGCTTTGGTGCAGTACATAAATAGTATAATGCTTTAACAGATATTCTTGTGTAACGTTTTAAATTGAGCATTTATAGTCAATCAATTATTGATGCTTCTGCAAGAGCTTTCAGGTTCTCCAGGAAATGACGTGTGAATTGGGTCCTTCTACAGATACAGCGTGCTCCAGTGTTATTTTGCATATATCAACTGATTCAAAATATGTAACCATTTAGCTAGCTTTCTGATTCCCTGGCTAGCATTGACATGCAGGAGGAAACACAACAGTCAAATATGTCATCCTGAAGTACCAGGAGAAGGTGAAAGCAAATGAAGAGAATAGCTATCAGCGACAAAAAGAGGGGGTCTCAGAAAAGGTATCATGACATTCATGACGGACAAAATGAAAAGAGCCCCATAGAGAGCTCACAGCCTCTGTATAACTTTAATGTATGATAATCTGCCCTGGGAATACTGTAAATAATGTTGTTAATAGTGTGCTTCTCTAATTTATTTCTAAACTGAGCCCTTTTCACATTAGGACAACTTCTATAGTACATCTTCTCTATACCACTCATCCAATTAACTCCTAGTCAGTTTTACAATGTTCTTTGGATATACTGTACACAGGACACTGTTGCTACTATCCTTACCTTACTCCGTTACTATTTGTGAGGGCATTCATAAAAACAGCTTCTCTATTAATATTGTTTTGTTCTGATGTCTAATTATAATTTATTTAACAAAGCTAATGTTTACTGCTCTGTAACTTCTATGAAATGGCTATATAATCTCTTTTCTATGTATTTGTCACATATTTTGTGTATGTACCTGGGCTGGATATAAGAATAGTCAATGAGATCAGTTTTCCTCTCCAACTTGCAAACTCAAAATAACTAAATGCTATAAATCTTATATTTAAGCAATAACCTACAGATGGGTGTGGGTAATGCTGGATTTACCACAGTTGATGTGGTTTGGTCAAACAAAGCCAACTGTGGGTAAATCCAGCATTGCCCACACCCAGCCATGGGTTATTGCTATTATACAATGGCATTATTTAAGAAAAAAATACTTTCTTTTCTTAAATAATGTCATTGTATAATGCCTCTGTGCTATCCTTCCGCAGGTATCCTGGGGCATTTATGATGTACTGCGTATGTGTAAGGGTCGTGTTCCCACGCTTATGCAGTACATCAGTGCTGTGTAGAGGTAGCAGCGGAGAAAGGAAGATCTCTGTTGCTTTTTTTACGCTATCTTGCTATGTTAAATGAGTTTAACATAGCAAGATATCTTTAAAAAAAACAACGGAGAAAGGCAGATCGCTGTTGCTTTTTTTTAAGATATCTTGCTATGTTAAATGTATAACATAGCAAGATTAAAGCAACAGAGATCTTCCTTTCTCCATTGCTACCTGTGCGCACACACACACACAAAAAAAAAAAAAAGAGCAGGAGATATACTTGTGGAAAAAATCCAGGTGACCGGACCTTTTTCTGTAAGTATATGTCGTATTTACAACGGGCATGCTGGTTGGGCTGGCCAATCAGCGTGCTCGTTTTTGAATGTTTATGGCCAGACGTATAATTAAACCTGAGCCCTTCTGTTTGCATACTTATGATACACTCACTGAGGTTATGATGTGGTTCTCAAATAGCCTGTGCTAGGAGTCAATTTCTTGCATGTCCATTTAGACAAAACCCTCTAGAAGTACACCTTCTCTGTTTTCCCTGACCATATTTTCAAATTAGAAGATGGCTGCTATTATATTCTGGAGTGCTGCTCACAGAGTTACTCGGAGTAAGAGCCATATTTCAATGAATTAATGATCTGATCAGTAATGTGTGATAACTGATAATCACAGCATACCTCTCAACTTCTTTGCTCAAGAAGTCAGGGCAAAAGCAAATATAATGGGAGATGAAGGCCAAAAACCAGGGGAAATGATTATAAATTCAACTATTCTAATTCACTTAAAATGCTACTAGACCAAGGGGATGTGCATCAACATGCATTTTAGAACAATGAAAAGGTAGATGGTTTGACATTACTGACATACTCTAAACCTCAGTGGCTTGCCAGAAAAATCACAAATTTTACAAGGGGCAGAACAAAAAAATATTTAAAATCAGGGCTGTTATGCAAACTTAGGGACAGGTAATAGATATAAAATAAAGCAGAAGCTTTCAGTATATATATATATATATATATATATATATATATATATATATATATATATATATATATATTATAACAGGAAACTTGCTTGGGGTATTGTTTACAGTATACATATCAGTGCTTTCAAATCAGTTTAACTTGACTACTGCTATTAGGTAACCGACTTGGCACAATGATATTACCTAATGAGAAAGCAAAGCTTGATGGCCTTTCTACTTGCTGGCTGTTTCAAATATAATGAGTCAGTGTAGACTGTGGATCTGATAATTAGATATCAGCAGATAGAAAGTTGTTTCTGATGAAGAAAAGATACTATATCTTAACAGGATTTTATCGTAAAAAGACAATACAAAGCATTGGCAAGGCAGTTTGTGAGAGTACAACCTTACTGAAAAAGGTATACCTTTTAAAAGTATGTTGTACTAACGTGAGATCTTAATGTAAATTCCATTCCTTAACAAAACGTGGTGTAAAACTGAAATGCCATTACATGTGAAATGTCATATCTTGACTGATCTGCTTAATAAATATGCAAAAAAAATGAATAACAGCAAGATCTGGTAAAAGAGCAAGGCCCGCATTTGGTGCTGACAATGTGATTTTTCGTTGCTTTTGCTGTCTGCAGTAGTAGAGTTACTTCCTATATTTCTTTTGCTTCCTCTTCTGCATGATGCAGGTGTTCAAAACAATGTGATCTCTTATGAGTTGTAGCTCATCTCACTTCAGCACTTTGCCCACAAAGACCTTGACCAGGTGTTCATTAAACTGCATTCCCAGTTGGGAGAATCTGCCTTTCTGAAATGATAAATATGTATTCTACTGCTCACAGTGCATTCCACATACTTGATTAAAAGCAAACTAGATGCTACTTGTGTTACTCAGAGACCTACCTTTGTTGACATATCACACTTGATAGTACTTTCTTAGTACATGGCCTATGACCACCATGTACCTTGTTAATTTTTATTATTTAATGAAAAAGTGCCCTGAATTACAATTAGTAGCAGATGTCCAGGGTAACCAGTTTTACATGTGCCCTAGCCAGATTAAACTTACTCATCATTACAACTGCTGTTAAAAGGACCTCCTCTTGTTTTCTTATTTTTCTATCCTTTTTCTGTACCTTGATGTAGGTGGGAAGTTCTTCAGCTTATCCTAAATTTAGTTACCCTTGTTGCTGACTGAGGATGGGCCAAAAATATTCAACTGGGCTTCCTGTCCCTTTGTTCATATTATAGGGATTCTTTCTTCCTGTTGATGACTACATATTGTACTGTAAATATCACTAAGCAATCACATCCCTGACTCTGAGTGCCAGGCCTGTGACCAGATCTGCACATTCCTATCGCAAAGCCTTGTTGATGCTTTATAGCATTTTTTTCAATTATTACTATATTTGGAAACTACATTTCAAAAGTACCATTGCACCATTTCCAGTTCCTTTGACCCTTTTTGATTTCCTTATTATAAATGTTTCCCCTTTATTGTCAACTCTTCCTCTCTCTGCCAGCACCACTCATTTTGTTTGATGAGTGACACTTAAAAGTTCCAGTAACCATCCATGATGTCTACAGAGGAGGATGAAGCATGTTCATAGTACACCATGGAAAAATGAATATCTTGCCTAGCCGATTCTCACTTTTTGTTTTATGTGCTCAGATAATCATATAACATTTCTCCTCTGTATAAAATGATTCCCTTCTGTAATTTCCTGCTTTTGTAGTCTATTGTTCTTTATTCTCAAAAAGCTAAGCTTCTCAGCTGTAATGCATAGTCTTGGTAGTAGCAGAACCTTAAAAATTAGTACAGTTTTTTTTCAGAAATAACCTCATCCTGGCTTGGCCTGTTACCAGACAGTATTCAGTCAGCTAGAACTTCTTCACCTTGTTTCCTTCACTCAGCTCAAAAGATGATACTGTCACATACATAACTAACTAAACTGTCCAGAGACTTGTTATAGGGTCATAGGTTGGTACTAGGCTATCGGCCCAAGGGCCTATACAAGCCTAGCCATAACAATTCCCTGGATATTTCTTCCCACATTATTTACTTCTCTGGACCCCTGTCTAGAAGGGCGACTGACATGATCCCCAGGGTGAATTTCCCATCTCCCATCCAATTGTCAAGGTTCCTTTGGAAGAGGGCCAAGGAGGCGCTCTGCTTGACATGTATGAGCAGTCTATTCCAGAGTATGGGGAGTCTCTGGGTCAGGAACCTATCCCTCCAGCATGTTTTATTCATTGTGAAGACAAGGTTTAGATCCCTGGAGCATGTGGCTCTGAGAGATTGGGATTTCTTTAAGTGGAGCATGTCCAACAGCTCAGGGTTTGAGATGGCCTTGTACATTAAGCAGAGATTGCCTCTGAGTAGACGATATGCCACAGAGTATAGCTGGAGTTTTTTTAGATGGTCAGCATAGGGCATCTGCTTTAGGCCTGTGATTCTTTTAGTGAGGTAGTTCTGCGGCCTTTCCAGCTGTTGCAGATGTCTTGTGACGTACATACCAAATGGGGCATTGTACTCTATATAATGGGTCTAATGAGGGATGAGTACAGTGGGACAATGACCTCCTTTTTTCTGGATGAAAAGACCTTGGTGATGAGATGTGCCACATAGAAGTATTTCCTGACTGTTGTGGTGATGTGGTTATCGAAGGTGAGACCACTGTCCACCTGTGTCCCTAGGTCTCTCATTACACTTTTGGTGTTTAGTGTACTGCCACCTATGTGGTAATTCATGGGTACATGGTTTTTCCTAAAGGGGATAGCTATACATTTCTTGGCATTAAGCTTGAGCCCATGGCACTGGCATCAAGCATCTGTTTCTGTAAGGCCCTTTTGTAGAATATCCACATAATTTGGAGATTTAATAATGGCTCCCAGTTTGCAGTCATCTGTGAACTTTGTTAGCCAGAGTCCCTTAGTGTTGACCTGTACTTCAGAGTAGTAGATTGTCTACGAATTATCTTTCTTACGGTTAGGATGACCTAATACTATCACTTTATACCTTAGTATTTTTCACCAAGAACAATGATACAACTGAATTTAACATTGACCAATTAATGATGTTCATGCTAACCCACTAGTTCACCATTGACCAATTAATGATATTCATGCTAACCCACTAGTTCACCATTGACCAATTAATGATATTCATGCTAACCCACTATTTCATCATCAACCAGTTAATGATATTCATGCTAACCCACTAGTTCACCATCGACCAATTAATGATATTCATGCTAACCCACTAGTTCACCAGCAGGGATTATTGACTTCAGTATATCCCAGAACAAAGGATAATAATATAAAATAAAGTGATTTTCTGTGAATTTTACTCCTACATCCTTCTGTATTATATATTATTAACTCTTAATCTGGCATATAGTGAATTCTGAAGTCCTAGTCTGTAATATGCCGAGTCAGTGAGGCAAGAAATTCTTGTCCAGTTAAACAAGGTGTATAATAAGTATTTTGTTAAAGTCATTTATAGAACATAGTAAAACAGAAGGAGGAAGAGAAATTGAAGTATGACTCAAACAAGAAGAAGAATCAGTGATAAGAGCAGTGAGCAAGTTTGTTGATTAACTGCTATGAGCTTGTACAAAAAGATGTCTGTAGTGTTAGTTTTGGGTCTATATTATGTGATCGAAGAATCTTTTCTTCAAACACAATAATTGACACGTATACAGTGAACCCTGTAAATCGCGAACGGCCATGTCCTCGAATTTTTTCCTTTGTCTGTCAAAGAAAAAAATGAACAAGGATTGCTGTTGTCAGCAAGCAGCCAAATCTTGCAATGCTCAGAACAAAAAGTCATGGAGAGATCAGCAGTGCAACTGTTAAACAAAGGTACTGTTAACTTGAATTTCAAGATAGTAGATAGTTACTCTATCTTCTTTTGTTTTAAACTCTGAGCAAATTAATGTTTTTTAGCAAAGGTTTAAATTTGTGCCGTCTTCTAGGGCTAATATTGTGTCTGTGATTAATGCTTTGAGGGACTTTGTGCGTAAAATCAGTTTGAAATGTTTTTTTCATGGTATTGTGTGTCAACAATTTTGTTTTAAAAGACCCAGCATTTTTAATTGTCCATTGAGGCCTGAGTTAGAGGCATTTTTATTAACATGTGAAAAAGAAGTTAGAGATTTGTTAGCTTGTAAAAGCAAAAATGTTTTTACAATATGTCTATCAAAGAAAAAAATGCCTTAAAGTTGCTTATTGAAAATAAAGACATGCATCTGGAGCATTTCTCCCCGGGCCTCCGCTGAAAACAGGCTTTGTGGAACCTAGTCGGACATTCCCAGTCAACAAATGTTAAATAAATAAATAAAATAAATGTTTATATTACTAAGGCTGATAAGGGTAATGCTGTAGTAGTCATGGACTATGGTTTTTACAAAGAAAGTATTTTAGATATTTTATCAGATGTTGGCTTTTATTGTGAAGTGAACTGGAATGAAATTAATAAGGGTTATAATTTTATTGACACATTAATTGAAGAATGGGTAGTTGAAGGAAGAATTAATAATGAATTAGCTGACTATTTTAGTACTAAGAAGCCTAGATTGGGGAGTTTTTTTTGGCCTTCCCAAGATTCACAAGAATTTGGATAAGCCAAGTTTTAGTCCTATAGTGGCTAATGGTAGGAGTAAAACTGAGTCCATGGCTATATTTGTTGATAAATGTTTACAGGGAGCAATTGTTACTGCTAAATCCTATATTAAGGAATCATTGATTTTATGCATAGTGTAAAAAGTATCTCTGTAGAAAAGGATACATGGTTGGTCACTGCAGATGTGTGTCCTTTATATACTGTAATTCCTAATGATGAAGGAATTGAAAAAGTTACAGAAGTGTTGAGAGGTTGTTTACGTTTTGCTGATGATGAAATTAGTTTGTTATCTGAATTATTGGATGTGATATTATCTTATAATTATTTTACTTTTCATAAATTTTTAAGCAATGCAAAGGTGTGGCTGTGGGGGCAGCTATGGCCCCCAGTTATGCTAATTTATTTAGGACAAGTTGGGAAAGGGAGTATGTTTTAAATTCTAGATTTGCTGCTTATATTCATTTTTACAAATATTTTATTGATGATTTGTTTTTTTAATGGGTTGGTTCTGAAATGAAACTACTCATTTTTTTGTGAATATTTAAATTCTGTTTATAGTTATTTGAAGTTTTCTTTTAATAGGAATAAATTGAGTATTAATTACCTGGATCTGAGTGTATAAAGAAGAGCGATAAGATTTTAGTGAAAATATATAAAAAGGATGTTCAGAGTAATAGTTATCTGGAGTACAGTAGTATGCACAGTGCAAAATTAAAAAATAATATTGTTTATAGTCAATTTGACAGAATAAATAGGCTTACTGAGGAAGATGATTATTTCTTAGAAGAATGTGAAGTTTTGAAAAATACATTTTTGATAAGAAGTTATCCCATTAAGGTCATAGATGAAGCTATGACCAAGACTTTAGTGGTTAGAGGAAGGGGATTCCTCATGACATGAATGATGATAGGCCAAATTTAGACTATGATTTGTGTTGCACATTGGATAATTCAGTGGATTTAGTTGGTATCAAGAAAGTTATTAATAATAACTGGAAGTTTTTTAAAAAAAATTCAAGATATAAACAAATTTATAGATGAGAGATCTGTCTTTGCTATTAAAAGAGGGAAAATTTTGAAAGAGTTTTTTGAAACTAAGAAATATGATGATATTTCTACCTATAATGGGATGTCAAGGTGTGATAATTGTAATTATTCTAAGTATGTGTACTCAGGCAATCAAGTTACTGTGAGTGCTAGGAATTATATTATTAATATAAGGGCAATTATAATTGTAAATCTAAATTTGTTGTTTATCTAATATTATGTATTGTTGTTTTGTCATTTGGATTTTATATTATTTGGACTTTTAACACAACTGTTTTAAGAAGTTTGGAGTTTTATTCTGCTAACAATGTTACATAACATACAGATGTGATTAGTACATTACTTAGCAGCTTGAAAACTAACCTGTGTTTCTCAAAGGGATTGGATTGATAAGACTATTCAGAAAAATCAAGAAGATACTACAAAACATCTTCCCTAGACAGATAGCCGTACAATATCCTTCTAGCTGTTGCAATCATTACAATTACCTTTTTGGGATTTGTATGGCCACACCACTTTTTCAGTCATCTGACACATTTCACCTTGCCAGATTAGACTAAACAGATATATCATCTCTGACGCAGTAACTTTTCTACCGTGTTTCAGAAATTTATCCATCACATATTATTAATGAACATCTGAGGAAGCAGGGGAAAAATCTGTCTGCTTAGCAAAATCGTTATCTCATATGGTATTTGCATATCAAGACAAAATTATAAGCTGGGGATTCTGTAACTGTCAACCTGGCTAAGAAGGATAACCAGCCAAAGTGCTTTGGAACCAAAAGGCAGAGACTTCACTAGGATGGGGCTAAATGGCTAGTTTCCTGAGGTACAAAACATTAAGGAGTGTGGTTGGCAGATCCCAGTCAGTCTTTGCATTATTGGCATCAGAAATGAATGCCAGTATACATTTGTAGTTAGGACTGAAGGGCTGTAACACTCCAGGAGTGGCCTAAACTGTAGCAAGTAATTTACTGTGATTTAAATGGAGAGCTGCTACAGTTTAAAAGGACAGATTTTTGTGCTCTGGATGTAAAAGTAATTAGCTACCCCTCTGCTGAAAGCTTTTCCCTCTCTCCATGGGCATAACCAGTATTAGACAGATTTTTTTTGTCTTGTCCCTATAAAGTCCTTTTAGATTTCCTCAAATGAAAAATAATAAAATAAAATAAAAATGCACAATATGGAAAACAATCAGAGGTGACTATAGCTTTGGTCTATTCTGAAAATCTCAACTATAAAAATTATGATTAGGATTTTTTTTTTGCTTGGAGGATTGTGGCATTTTTGCCATTACTAAAACCTGTTATAAAGATTTCAAAAGCATATCACAAATTCCAGAGTGTATCTCCCGCCATTGTGAAAAATATGATATGACTGTAAAAGAAAGCTTAAAAACCAAAAGCCACAACAAAAACCTAGGACTAAAGCAATTGTTATATGATAATAAACATCTGTGACATTGAATATAATATTTTAGGATCCTAATGTGTACCATCTGTGTTCTGACCAGGCACATACCTCTCAACTTCGTAGAGCAGGAAATATGGACAAAGTCACAAATAATGGGGGGACAAATGCCTAAAAATAGGGACACTTTTTAAATATTGCTCTTACAAACTTAGAAAGTTGATAAAATAACAGGTTTTGCATTAACACAAATTTTCTGAAGGATATAAAGTCTGTCATTATTTTCTGACTTTGATCCTGAATGATTTTTAGGTGATTTTCCAGAAAAAAAAACACAATTTTATGAGAAATAGACGAAAAATATGAGTCAAAAATCTGGACATTCTGCAAAAATCTGAGCAGTTGAGAGGTATGAGTCCAGGCATGAGGAAGTCATGACTTAACTCTAGGATGTAAAGCAAAATATAAATACAGTACTATGGAAGATTTTAGCCAAGCAGACTTTGGGTAAACTGTTTAGTATCAGCAAGATATGCTCAAGTGTTAACAGACTTTCTTAATTGGAAAAAGTGAAATGCAGATGAAGGCAGCAGCATCATAGATATGTCATATTACAAGTACCTTAGAGGTTACTTGGGACTTAGGTTTATAAACACAGAGATGTGTTGAAAAAGAGAAGCTAAGGTGTCATATACTGATGCCCTAAACCAGAATAATGCTGAAATATCTAATGTCTTGTTTAAGAAGAACAGTACCCTCAAAATAACTTTAAATAATAAAGTTTTGGACTTTTAAAATCAAAAGAAAGTAGGAAATTGTCTCATGGAAAGTCACTGGGGATGAATCCATACCATGTTTGTGCTTTTCTTGCACTCAGCAGTAGGCAGAACATTTAATAGTAGCTTAAGGGAGGAAGCCTGTATATGTGACTGTTTACAAAAAGTATGCAAATGTTTAAAGTGAAACTAAATGGAACACACAGTAATTCTTTATCCAATAAAATAATATGAAATTTATTTCTGTTTCTTATATATCACACCAAGAATGTGGATGTAACTGATGTACTTTTTTAATTAGAAAACTGATGCAAAGTACTTGAGAATCCAAAACCAATCTCTGAACTTATTTACTGGCAGGTGGATAGATGAATGTACTAACAAAGTACATGTATGGTTCATTAAGTCATTCACCAGCAATATTTTGGTGGGGATTTTTTTAAAAGAGGGTTAATCTGCATACTGCAGTCAAAACACTTTTTCATTTGTGGAGATGAAGGATGAATGGCTTGTCAAAATACAAAGCAATATCTTAAAGTAAGTAAGTGTGTGTGTGTGTGTGTGTGTGTGTGTGTGTGTGTGTGTGTGTGTGTGTGTGTGTGTGTGTGTGTGTGTGTGTGTGAAGAATATCTGTGTCTATGTATATGTATCTTTATAGAGACCAGACATTTAAAAGAAGAGTATAAAAATGACATGTGCTTTATGTGGCATAGATTACCCCATCTACGAACATTGCCCAAAGGCAGAACTAAAAATGGTAAAGCAAATCAAATAAAATTGATTAGATTGCGGAGGAGCAGAGCCTGGATAGCACTCTGAAAGCAGCACTTTTTTAGAGTGCCTCAAAAATACTTCAAATAACAGGAAATAATCTTTTTTTTTCACAGAAAAAACAGTCAACTATTGTTCTTTAACATTCATGCTATCATTATATCGAGTTTGGAATATATTAAAAAATTTCCTGTCAGAAATATCTGGAGATTAAAACTGCTCTCTGAAGATGAGTAGCTCAAAGAACTCACATGCATAATTTACTTTGAAGAAAGAAATTCAGTTGATGCCTTCTACTTTACAAGTACTATCTATTAAAATGGACAGCTTCAATAACAACTTAGAAAACTTGAGAGAAAGCTGTCATAAACAAACTGAATCCTTTAAAGAGTTACTTCAACAGCATCATACTAAAATATTAAGCATTGAAGAGTCTTTATCTGATATAGATGGAAGGCTCAAGGAGGAAGAAATCCAGGGAGATGTCCTTCAGTAGCAAAATAAATGGCTTATTACCAAGTTGGATGACATGGAAAATAGAGAAAGGAGGACTAATATGAGAATTTTTGGTTTACCAGAAAAATCTGAAGGAGATGATATTATTTCCTTTCTTAATTCATGGTTACCCGAAATCCTAGATCTAAAAGAAGGATTCTCTTATGGTATAGAAAGAGCTCATAGAGCCATTGGGAAACCTATTCCTTTATCACCATCATCCACTCCCAGGTCAGTAGTGGTTAAATTTCTCTCTTATCTTGATAAAGAACTTGTCCTTAAATGTGCTTGGAGAAGATCCCTACTGAATTACAAGCAAAATATAATTAGATTTGACAATGACTTTTCCTCTAGAGTTTTGGAAATGAGAAAGAAAGCCTGGCCACTTGTAAAATTACTTAAACAGAATAAAATAAAGGCACAACTGGCATACCCTGCAAAAATAAGGATTTTTACTTCAAATTAAATAAAAACTTGTAATGACATTGAAGAAGCAGTAACATTTGACAAAAGCAATAATATAGTTACAGTCCTGGAGGAAATGGACTGGGCTTTAACTACATCACTGAAAAGATCTCCGGAAAAAAATAATTGGATTGATGTAAAAAAAGAAGGAAAGAACTGACTCAAAAAGTATCCCTTCCATTACCTCTCTCAAAGTATCGACTAAAACTAAAAATATATGCTAAAGGTAACAATTTAATATTGTTTGTTCTTTCTTTAAACATGTTGCAAATTCTATGTTATAAACTTATAATATATCTATTGCATACTTTAGAGTCAAAGTTTAGTTCATAAGTGACATATTACATCAATAATTTAATTGACCCTATTAGTTTACTTTTTTCATGACAGTATTTTATAGGGGAAAAGAAATTATTTGCTGAGTAGGAAATATTAAATATACATTGTACTATTTAGTACAATAACAGCTATGCTTTAGTTAATTTAATTTTCTTAATATTAGTCGCTAGTTAATGGGTGGGGTTTAGTTGTATTTTATGACTAATTTCAGTCATTGATATGGTTTTATGATTAATTTATTCAAAGTCTGTGCATATTCACTGGAGCTTATTATAGCCAACAAGTTCATGATTTCAGTTGAACATTTATTTTTAAAACAAAGATGTGAAGCTTTTTAAATGCATGAGACTTGTAGGGAAATCTTCAGTTCCCTTTACGCGAGCCTGTCAGTGCATTTGTGAACTGTCACGAATGTAGAGAGCCCTTTTGTCATTTAACTTCTAACTATAAACCCTACACATTATATAAATATCACTTTGCCCTTCTAGTTAGTTTAATCACATAGAATTTATTTCCGATACATTTAAATGTTTATTTGGATGTTTCTCCTCCCCTTTTTTTTATTTTTTGATTGATTTTATTTGTTTGAGGAGTTAAAATGTCTTGAATTGCTAAGCGTTACACTAATTGGAATCTCATTTTGTCTCCTTATCGAACACCATTGTATAAAGTGGAGGAATATTAAAAGTAGCCTGCTTTGTCTTTGCTTGGGTCGGAATTGGCACGGAACGTTGTTGTTGACGCTTATATGAAGCTTATGTGTCTTGTGGCCAATGATGACTTGCATAGGTTTTTGAAAAGATATTCCTGTTTCCCCACAGACAAAGAATATAAAATCTTTTAGTTATGAGCAAAAACTATTCCCAAAACACCCAGTAATATCTGTACAGATCAGTTCTTTTCTTTATTGTTGATATTAAGGAGCATTCCAAGAATGCTGTGAAGAAACAATCTGTCATCCGTTAGAACATATTTGGTTTCCTGTCAGCTCTACCGTATTCGACAACTGTGTTTTGGTGCTGATGTGTGGTGATAGCTCAGTGCGGGGCTCTCTTCATTGTCCCCCAGCCACTTACGGTCTAATGGGTGGGTTTTCCCATTCTAGCCTAGTTGTGCAGTTGAGCGGATTTTTTGATTACACAGTTGGGAATGGTGCATGTGAGCTACTGTGTGTGTGTTTGTGTGGCTGGCTAGCCTAGTCAACAGATGTTCTGTAAAAGGGATTTGATTTTACAAATTTCAAACAATATACATGACACCAGGTATTCAATTTCAAAGATGACCCAAAGCACCGTACCTACACAGCCTACAACAACACACACTGCTAACAAGAAAGGTTGTAAATATAGAATAAACATCTCTATAAGTTCTTTTTAATTAATAGATGACTGCAGCATAAAATATATTAAATAATGGTATGAAACTGTGGGGATAGTTTTATTATGGATTAGAACAGCGGCCATACTCTTTGTAACATCATCATATGTACTGGTTTCTGTGCTCATGCAGTTTGTCTACAGAAGGAGAGGTTATCGCACACAATCAGGCCAAAGGCAGATCCTCCTAATTTGAGGAAACTGTCATTGTTGGTTTGAAGAGCTTATTATGATATAGCTATTGCCAGTCATTGTGTTGGGGGGTATATGTCGCAATGCTCAAGATACATAAGCTTAAAAAATTTTGAGACGTGTTTGACTACCTTACCTCTTCCCAAAAGATATACAAGCCACGTAAATTCAGCAAAGCAAACTTACACACTTCAGCTTCCACTGGTACAGGTCAAATCCTCTCCAGAAAGCCAACATTACATCTTAAGAAACCACAAAAGAAAAATGTGTTAGCAGGGGACATTACACCAGATTATTATTGTAAAAAACACATTCTTTAAGATATGCATCTGGGTAGAAAGAAAATATTCTTGAATTTAATTATCCCTAACTAACAAACTCAGGGCTGGGTGTTTCTCACCGATAGTGAGTATAGAGGGGACTTTGGGCAGTATATCAGCGGAGGAGCACAGGCACAAGTGTAGACATCAAATGATGTTTGGTCATGGTCAGGTTGTTTTTCTACAAGGGAGGCACTTTGGGGAGCATGTAACACAGCAAAAATGGCAGTAAATACAGTTTCTTAAATGGATACAGCAGTGAGACACCCAGGTTTGCAGAACATATTAACTTGCAAGTGGCCCTAGAGCACACAAATTGAATTACGCATGCCCCATTGACCACACAAGTTCCTATTACAAACACTCTAGGGACAATTAACTCAAAAACAATACTAATGTATAGCAATTGTACAGTGTGATGTGGGCTCATGCTTTCTTTTCAAAAAAAAAAACCAATAGCTGGCAAACAAGCGTGGCATTCACAAACAACAAGCATGAGAGATCCGTTTTTAAATGGAGGAATAGTGTGATATTGACTTCACATTTAGAAGAGGAAGAGAAAGTATAAGGTCTTATCTGATACTTGATCTTTACAAAGCTATATATTATCGGAAACTCCATACCTGTAACACTGCTTCTCATTTGATATAGTAGTGATAGAATACAAACAAAGAGCAACTTGTGCATGTTCATTTATCTATGCAAAGGTTGTCCCTGATTTATTTATTTCTGTACTGCACTGATGTCATAAGAATAATTTTAGGTACACCCATAATGTTTACACATATAAAGGTATATTTGTGGACAGGGCTCATCCAAATAAAGAAGGCTAAGAACAATGATGGTTGAAATTAGTACTAATATCAGTTTACACTGATTCTGAACCACATTTACAATTATTTAAAGATGGACAAAATGTGGAGTGTTTGTCTAGTGAAAACAGCAGGTAAACTACTTACGGGTGAGCTGCAGGAATATGTAAGTTGCATAATGTTTATATTCAATAGATGCAAGTTGGATGGTTCATTATTTAAAGTTTCATATTAGCATTATAGTATGGGACACAAGGAAGTGAGTTCTGGTCTTGCAACTGTAATAATGGGAAAAGTACACTAATAGAACATATTCTGAAAGGTCACTGAATATATGCTGATGAGGCCTGAAATTCCTGGATTAGTAGAACTTCAAACAGTTGACAATATATTAGTTGACATGCACTTACAGTAATAAACTGAGACTTGTACAAATTCATTCTAATTCGACTCTTGAAACCTGTTAACATGTAGGATTGCATACAGGTCTGTACTGACACATATGAAAAAAAGAAGGGAAAAGTGATTGTTAAACATTGCTCAAGATATGAAAAAAAGGGAGGTAAATGAAATATAAAGACAAGATATATACACATGGAACCATTAAAACATAGAGAGGGTAGTTGATGCATTTTTCAGTTGACTCATTTTACTACCTTTGGTTTTTCAAATTATTCATGAACTTGCATTCTTTATTGAATGAATAAATAATAACAAGACTCTAAGGCAGCTGTATATTGCATATTTTGTGGTAGTTTTGAGAGAAGATAGTTTAAAATTGGGAATTGACTTCACAATAAGAAGAGGAAAAGAAAGTGTGAGGTCTTATCTGATACCTGATTTTTACGAAGGTATATATTATTGGAAACTCCATATCTGTAACACTACTTCTCACTTGATATAATAATGACAGAATACAAACATTTGTGCATTCTCATTCATCTAGGTAATCATTCTAATCATTAAATGTATTCAAAAGGAATTTACTGCTAAAAAGGCTCAGGGTCATGAAGTTATTATTTCAGAAACCTGACAGATTGATTATCTTACCTATGTTTTTAAGATTTGGTATAATTTATTTGGCATTTATGGTAGCTGTTCAATTAAATTTATAATGCCTAGAATGGTATTGTGTGTTTAATATTGAGGTATAACTGTGAACAATCACTTATGATCTACTCTATTTAATGCTCTACATCAAGAGTAGCAATGGAGCTCTTTACTGAAGTTTGGAGTAATGTACAAATATGATATTGAGCTCTATTACATTAAATTTCTATGTATAGTACTGTTTGGAGCAGTACTTATATATGTATTGAAATACTACATGTCTAGAACAATACAATTTGAACTCTTCAACCAATGCATCAGAGAAAAAGCGGTTTGTGGATTTACAATGGCTCACTAGATTGATTGTTGATACTATTGTAGTTAAGTCTTACAAGGTTGGTCATAGTATATTATATAATATAATTACTAAATGAATGAGTCACTTTACAGAAACTCATGAAAGTTGAAAGGTAACTGGTGTAGTAAATGTCTCTTGAAATTTTTACCTACATTTTATAAATTTTTGATTTTGATTGAAATACATATTTGATTTACTATGCATAAAGTAAATTTGTTCCAGTTATCACCTAAATTTTGTATTAAGTTATTTTATAATGAATGCATACTTATGTGCATGGATCAAACTAGAAGTATATGATGGAGTTGATTATTTATTATCTCCAGAATAACATATAATGGAGCCTCTAACTTCTCATTGTTATTTGATTTATTGTTAGTAATGAGGGTTAATCTGACTAAACATTTTAGTTCTTTCAGATTAGGAATGATATTTATTCCATGTTTGTTAAAAGATCATTTTAAATATTTGTCTATACATGTGTATAAAATTAACTATTGTACTCTTGTTAGTCTTACCTTTTGGCTTCTTCTAGTATACATATTATACAACTCAAAAGGAAATAAGAAGGTTTACTACATTATTAATATATGTGTGGAAGATATGCAGCAAATAAGTAACAAAATAACTTGCTATTGTTTCCTATCAGAACTCTTCAATAAATAAATTAACTGGATGAGTATAGAACTTCTCTCACTAAATGTGAATGGTTTAAATATTCCAATGAAAAGATCTAGCCTACTTAAATATCTAAAGGTAAACAAAGCACAATTAATATTTCTACAAGAAACTCACTTTAAAGCTAATGATAATTCCATTTGGAATCCAAATGATTTCTTAAAGCTCTCTAGCTCTTCATACAGTAAAAAAAACAGAGGAATATTATCATTGTGGAGGAAAAGTGTTACTAATCCTCAAGTAATATATAATTATGAAGACAAAGATAGCCTTGTATCAATAGTAATAATATATAGTAATAGAATTTGGACATTGGTGAATCTTTATTGGTTTCCAGGTATAGGAGTAGGAACAATTAAGAAGCACATAGAACTTATTAATAAGACTTCAAAAGGTAGTCTAATTGTAGGAGGGGATTTTAATTGTATCTTAGTCAGGAGACTACAAGTAGACGGCCATTTCGTTTAACATCTACAGGAAGAACTCTTAAGAAATGGTTAGATAACATGCAGTTATTAGATTCCTTTAGTCTTAAAAATGAAAGTTCATTACAATTTTCTCATAGTGATTATAGATTCAATACCCAAACAAGAATTGACAAATTATATGTATCCCAAGATTTAAAAATTAAAATATCACATTCTTCCATAATTCCCTGCCCCATATCTGATCACAATTCACTTACTCTTAGAATTCAAATGAACTTTAAGAAACTAACACTTACTAAAATAATTCCTGCATATTTTACTAAATTAAATGAGTTTAAGACTTGGTTAGATTTGGAAATAAAATATTATTTAGATGCGAATAATACTGGTGACGTAAATGTAGTTATTTTATGGGATTCACTAAAAGCATATCTTTTTGGTAAAATCATTTCCTGGTGTAACAATAAAGTAAAAGAATGGGAATCTGAATTAGTTAATATTCAAAAATGCATTATAGAAATTAACCTCAAGGGTGTGGAGAACCTGGTTGAAAAAAAAAAAGAAATTGGAGAATTGAATAAAAAATACAATGACATTATAATGCATAAAACCAATCTGGCATTGGAAAAATTAAAATTAAATTCATACGCTGTTTCACCAAAATATATGCATAGCCTAGCAATGAGATTAAAAAGGCAATCCAATACAAACAATATTACAAATATAATTCATGAAGGGAAAAACAAGAAAAATGTATCAGATATAGGTGATAGATATCTTCAAATTCCATTTCACAAAGCATTATAATATTAATGATTCTCCTCATAACAAAATAGATATAGGACTAGCTTATACAAATTTAAATAAAATACCAGAGAGTTTAAACATAAATATTCAGAAACAAATAACATTTAAAGAAATTAAAGAGAAAATTAAGGAAGGCAAAAATAACAAAGCTCCAGGCATAGACGGAATCATTATATAAATTTATAAATTACTTCCATCATCAGTCATAACAGTACTTCAGAGGGCATTAAATGAAATTTATCTACAAGGCATTATTCCACCTTCATAGATATACACATTGATTGTACCTATTTTAAAAGAAAATAAAAATCCCAACTTGTGTAGTTCATACAGGCCTATTTCACTTCTAAATAATGATTATAAAATTTTTATGTCTATTCTGGTTAACAGGATTAAAAAATCTCTAACTCAAGTCATTAATGAGGATCAAACGGGGTTTATTCACAATAGACACACTCAAGACAACATACAAAGAATTTTAACCATTATAGATCTCTTAAATAGAGACAAAGCTGAAGCTTTAATAGTAACATTAGACATTGAAAAGGCATTTGACTCACTAAATTGGGATTATCTTTTCAAAATACTGCAAATTTATAATTTCCCCTCAAGATTCATTAATGTAATAAAAAACATTTATAAGGATAATCTAGCTTATATAAAATTAGGCCCTTTCACATCAGATGTGATTAAAATTATTAACAAGGATGCCCTATGTCACCACTGTTTGCATTAGCAATTGAACTTTTTTCTTCCACTATTCGTCTTAACCCTAAAATTAAAGGTATTGAAATTAATATTCAAATTCATTCCAAAATTATGCTCTTTGCTGATGATATTCTACTCACTTTATTAAATTCAGAAGAGTCACTATGTGAACTAAATTTATTAGCTGAAAAATTTTATCACATCTCAGGTTTAAAGATTAATGCTTCCAAATCGAAACACGTGTTATTAAATAATAAAAATAATTAAATTTCTAACATAAATCCAATTGTTGGGAAACAGGTTTCTTCTCTAGATTACTTATGAATTGTTTTATGTGAAACGTTAGAATTAATTCTATCTACAAATCATAATAATATTCTGGGTACACTTAAATCATTAATAGTGAAATGGAATAAATTGTTCCTAACATTTGAAGACAGATTGCAGTTAATAAAGATGGTACTTCTCCCAAAGGTAAACTACATTGCTTCAGCAATACCTATTATGCCTAATAAAAAAGTTTTAAAAGAATTAAATATATATTTTTTAAGATTCCTTTGGTATCCCAAAAAAAAATAGGATTGCTTTCCTAAACCATATTAGACCCTGGGAAATGGGGGGCATAAACTTTCCTGATTTAGAATCTTACATTAAAGCATCTATTCTTAAAACAGTTATAAATTGGATGGATCCAAAAAGTTATTTCGCTTGGAAAACATTACATACTGCTATTTTTCAGGAAGAAAATAAATTAGCAAAAAATATACAACTGCTTGGACAGAACAATGTGCTCTGGAATATCATCTGTATCAACTTACAATACAATTTCACCAAGCCTACTAACCTAAATTATATAAATTACATTTATAACACTTTCCAGAACTTCATAAACAGTAATAATGAAATTAAATTATGGTTTCAGTTATTAACTCCTTTTAATATTACAAAAAACGTTGTTAATAACATTTCCATAAATACTCTTAACTCATGGAAAGGAAATAATTTCTCATGTTGGTATCAATCAGATAATTAATACATTCAGTCTATCAAGTAGTAACTGGTTAGTTCTTAATAGTCTGGTACCATATGTGTAAGATATGTGTAGAACAATAGAAAATTATTCATTTAACTCCATACCTAAATTTATATTTTATCTACATGAAGTATTATACAGAGACTTTAATTGGACAAATTTAACTTCAAAGTTATATAAAATTATTATTAGTTACAAACAAATTCTAACCAGAAATTTTTGAATTTTATCAATAAAGATTGTTCATTGTTGTTAACCAAGGAATCAGAAATAAACATTCTATATTCTATTAAGTTAACTTCAAATATGCAAAGTTGGAGAATCTTGGCATGGAAATTCTTGCATAGAGCCTTTTACACCCCTAATAAAATAGCTAGATTTAAAAATACTAATGAAGCAATATGCTGGAGATGTAATCTAAAATGTAATGCTGATTGGTCACATATTATATATGACTGTATTCATATTAAAAAATGTTGGGAGGATATTGGTGAATTTCTGCAAGCCATTTTTACTGACTCTTTCATTTTGTCAAAGTCCTTAATTCTTCTGAATACAATTGAAACCATTACTATGAAAAAGAAGGAACTTTATCTTCTTTGGACTATAATGACTATCTCAAAAAAATGCATCACTAGGAAATGGAACTCCTCTATCATCCCAACAATTGATGATTTTCTCACTCTATTGAAATAAGTAACACTGTTGAAAATTAAAGTCAAGGAAATGAGGATCTTTCGAAGAAATGGACTAACAATCCTTGGGAGAAAGTTCTCTCCCTAATAGAGACACTCAAAATGGACACAATTTTATCTTCATAAGAAAAGAGGAAGCAAGAATGCAAGTTATAATTTGTTAATGCTTGTATAATAACCTTTATTATTTGTCTGTGTATCTATGATTGTATTCCTTTTGACTTTGTCTGACCTGAAGCCATTGTATATTCTGTAAATAGTTCATTCAATTCACTCTTATTTGATCTGTTATATTTACTATGTATTGTTTAAAAAAAGTTTTCTGAATAAACTTATTTGAACAAAAAAAATAAAATTGATTAAAGTGGAACAATTGTTCTAATACAAATGATTGAGTTGCAAGCTGTTAAAATTCACTGTCTCAAAGCCAGAGATTTGAGCGGCTTTTGTAGGCTGCTGTTATTTCTTGAACTTGAATGTGGGTTTGGACAAGCAGCCGCCACAGCTTACCTGAACACATTATTTGAGTTTGAGCATGGTACGTGCAGCACCCATGGGGAATGGAGCAGGAGGGTGATTTTAGGGTTAGGGAGTGGGGAGGGAGTTTTAGGGTTAGGGAGCAATTGAGGACTTTAGGTTTTGAGAGAGAGAGAGTTCAATTTATATGTTTGGGGAGTGATTGGGAGTTTATGGTTAGTTTCACTCCTTCATCTCTAATACAAAGAATAAGAATGCTTGAGGTTTTATTTAGATGCTTTAATACATAGAAACACATCAGGATGGATAGCAGCATCTTTAAATATGGATGAACTAACAAACAGAGCTTACATACATACATACATACATGATCACATCTCAACAGCTAAATATAAAATGGCAGTCAGGCTGACACATCCTCAGTATTTATATTTTGCAGTAAGCCCTTGAATAGCTTCTTAAAGCTATATACATGTATACTGATCTACAGTTATGGAAGGAAAGTGGAATTTTAGGATAAGGGAGAAGAACTCAGACTTTGAACTGGGTAGCCATTTTAGGGTTTGAGTTGGTGTTCTTGTTGGGCTACACAGTTTATGGGGTTGGATGTTGTCAAGACTACATAGAAATGGGAGATTGAGATATTGGCAGTTTGAGCACTTGCTTTTTCGAGAAAATGGCAGTGAGCAAGACTGCTTCAAGAGCTACTAGCATGCAAGCACCTGTAGTAGAATTAGAACAACAGTAGTTCATATAAGTGTAGAAATGCAGTCAGAAGAACCTGAAGTAAATACAGAGTTGAAGGATGAAATGGAAACAATTAATGTACATCAAGAAATATTGCAGAATGCATAGCTGGAAGAAAGGTAAAATCAGATGCACCTGCCATAGGAGATGTCACACAATTAAAAAGAGAAGAAACATATGGTACCTGTATAACAGATTGTGGTGGAATGTTCTAGACCAAGAAATTTGTAACAGTGGAGAATAAAAAATACTGAATGAAAAGGAAACAAAAAATGAGAACAATGAAGAAGGGTGTTGAGAGAGTTAAAATAAGAAATTGTTTATTAAAAACAACTTTTTATTGCATTTTAAATCTATATCAAATAAATTTACAATGCATAACAATCAACTAAAAACAAATACAACTACATACAGAGTCCACAACAAAATAAATCTCTTTTTGCCAAGATAGATGTTTATGTGTGATATTTGATGTTCTCTTGTACACAGTTTGTAATTCCTTGATACATACACATTTTACTAAGTAGATAAATTCAGAAAAAGAGATATTTTTACTTTTCCAATTCATCATGATGACTTTCTTGGCAATGGCCAGAATGGACCGAAGTGGAGGCTCTTGAGTTTTTGGTATGGAATCTGGAATTGGAACATTAAATAAAATCGAAAGAGTTTGTAATAGTACAATTGTCTGACCATAGCGCTTTAGCATAGTTTCTAAAGTCTACCCAAAATCGAACAGTCATTTGACATACTATAATCATGTGATGCCAGTTTGCATCTAAACTTTCCCCACACCTCCAATATTTTAAATTTTCTTTTTTATAAATCAGGGCAATTTTTTGTGGTGTTAAAAAAACTTCTACGTAGATACTTTGAAGTAAAAATTCTCTAATAGAGTTATGAGGTGATGTTACTTATAGACTTCAAATTTAAATTTTTATTAGCTTCTGAGAAAGTTCCATTGTTAATTTTTGTTGAATAATCCCAATAAGATGAATCAAAGACCACAAATTCATTTCTTAAAATCCTATAAATTATTGATAAATAAGACTTATTTTTCATCACATTACTATTAATTTTAAAGAAAAATTCAAACATTTTTGGTATGGGTTTTGCATTCATCTTTAGTGAAATTTGTATATTATTATTATTATTATTATTATTATTATTATTATTATTATTATTATTATTATTAATAATAAATTCCCTAAAAATTTGTATACTTAACCAACTATTATTGTTTAGATTATATCTGGCCAAGAGCCAATCAGCTGTATATATCTTATTTAAAATAATAAATTGTGTTGTATTGTCTTTTAATATAAATATCATGAGGGAATAGCTACACAAGAACTCTGCTGTCCTTGAATATTAATTACAATCTTGACATTAAAAAAGTTGTGGCAGAACTTGATTTTTTAAAGATAACAAGGTATGATATTGCATTTAAAAGAAGTTGCAATATATACTGAAAAAGTATGAGACATTATGAGTAAAAAGTTGGGAGACTACAATTTTCAGTGTGCAGCAAAAACAAAACAAAACAAAAAAACAGCAGACACAAGCCATAAAACAAGCAGCTGGTCCACTAAATGGCCAAAATATACAAGGAAAATTCTTACACTAGTTAACTGAAAGTAAAATAACCAAACAAAGCAATGTATAAACTATTTAAAACAGAAAGCAAAACAATTCTCAAGTATAGTAATTGGATACAACATAAAACTTTAGGTTCAACTTAGGGAAAGTCAATGATAATGTTAGGTTATCTTCTCTGTGATGCTTTCCAATCCATTTTTTCCTAGAACTTGAAAGACAGCTTGTGCACATGTAAATAAGTGGTTATATGGGAAGAAAAGCCCTTTAACAAAATTCCTTTCAGATTAGTCCACCATGTTGTTATACAGAACTTTATTAAAGCAGGCAATGCTATAAACAAGAATCCAACTTGAAGTTTAAGATGCAGTACTGCCTGGATAAATTGTGGGTCAATGACAATATTAAAATCAGAAGTACTAAATAAGTGCAAAAAGAATTTCCTCTTATTAGAAACTTGAATACTGCTAAAGTTCCAAGATGAAACTTTGAATTTAAATCCTAACCCCGAGGAAAGAAAAAATCAGATCGGAATAATCTGGGATTGTAAATCTGGGATCACTAGTTGACTGAATGAGTAACCGAACATGAGACTATGTAATACAACAAACCCAATACAGCTCAGAGCACAGCAGACAGTAGGATAAGCCACAGTTTGGCTCAGAAACCACAAAGCTAAACTGATAATGTTAAAATTCAAATCCAGAGTATCTATAGGCAGAAATCAAAAAGTCTGTGTAGCAGCCTATATGGCCAAAAATACCAAGAATACTGACAAATAATTGATTATATGAAAGAAGCCTGTTACAGTACTATAGAATAACAAATCAGGTTACTCAGTGGTGTTAAACATAAGTATAATGATAAATAGGACAATTTGTAGATGTAGGGGCATTTCTTCATTTGGGATGTAATAGTTGTAGGGTGTACTTCTTACATTCTACCACAAAGTGCTTTGGTTTGATGAAGAATTACAGAAACTTTGTCAGGTTAACAAAACTTAGCCCATCATCTTTCAGAGCATATCTGAAGCTGGTGTCAATAATTCCCTATCAAATTGTTTGAGATGGTCAAGTTCTGTTAGCTGCATGCAAGTTCAAAGCAGATCCTGATTAGAGTTGCAAACTGGAGTGAGCAGGTACCCAAATGGCATGTTATCACTTCTCCACCCTTACCTATGCTGAGATCATCAAGTAAACCTTCCTATGTCAGCTCTCCTTGTGATGTCATGTTAGATTTGAGTTCTGTCTCTGGCACACAAAACAGCACTCCAAGAAAGACTTGATAAATATTCCAAGAAATAAAGAAAGGTTCATTGAACTGTAGCAGAGGCGTATTACATGAACAAACCTCTAAAAGGTAAGACCTCAGCAAATATGCACTGGTGGTACATAACATCCAAACTCAGGACTCCTCCCCCCAACAGAAACACCACTGCACCAGCCTCTCCAATGCCAAATGGCTACCAGTGTCCTACAGAGCTGAACTATTCCTAGGGGCTCTTCATTTCAAGCTACTTCAATCAGGTGCCTTCTCACCTCTTACAGACAGACTGCATAATAAAACTACCCCCTACAACCACTGCAACTTCTCCCAATTAGCTCTCCTCATTCCAGACACCATAAACCAAATTATATTGAACTGCACCTAACATTTCTTATCCATTCTTGCACCCAAGATCTAGTAATCCCTCCCCCTTACCTTAAAGAAGTCTCCTCTTTCCCCACATTCAGACCACAATGCAAGACACCTCCATCAAAATTCTGACTGCAAATGCATTTCCACTATCCACATCATCTAACTCTCTCCTCACCTACATCACTTCTGCTTCAACACTCTGTTCCCACCTGCTGCTTATTTCTCATATTTACTACTAAAATCAATTCACATTTGTTTTTCTGCTCTGTTACTAATAATTACATTTTGTTTCATTTGTTTATGGGATTCTTTACCTTCTGTGATTACTCCACATTTCTGAATTTATTCTATTTTATTTTTTGGGGAAGTTCTCTTGTGGTCAGTGTAATACCCCAGTAAACTATTTATTTATTTATTTGTCTGTTTGTCTGTCTGTCTATCTATCTATCTAACAATCTATTTATATGTCTACCTTCCGACTGAGGTTAGCAAAAGCCCCTTTCAGCTAACGCCCGGGAAGAAAAGCTCCACATACATATAACAGCTATCAATACATTGTAACAAAATTTTGATACATATAATGGATATCAAAACATTGTAACAAAACTTTGATACACTGATAGTTTATACAACTGGATAGAAAAGATCAGCATTCAGAAATCATATATCAATACATTTTTGACTTAGTGCATTGACATACATTGATATACATGATACTACATAGTAAGAACTTTTGATATAATATAGTGTGGTAAACTAACAGTACCAGTAAATTAGAGATGACATAAAGCATGAATAGATACAGGCATTTAGACAGGTACATTTTGACGAGAGCAAGCTATATAGAAGTTTGAAAGTGATGTATGTAGTAAGAGGTTTTGTTGTAGAGTGGGTTAAAGGAGTTGAAATGTATTATTTGTTGGAAGAGGATAAATAAGTTGCACTAATGAAGTCATTAGGAACAAGACTGATAGAGAATGGATGACAGCAACAGCTGTTGCAATTTACCTTGTAGGAAAAATGGGCAAAACCATAAATCTGTTAAATGTTGTTTCAGGAAATTTTTAAATTGTGAAATTTTATCTTGTTGTCTTAGAGGTAGTCTATTCCAGAGCTTGTGGATATAGTTTGAGTGAAGTAAGTCTCCAGAGCTGTTATTGGATTTAATAGTTAGACTTCTGGGAGGGAAGTAATATTAAAGGATGTTTTTAGTGAAGGGTTATTATATGGTTTGAACAACATTGGAATTAATGACTGCTTAAGACAAACGATTGGAACCACAGAGAAAAGGGAAAAAAACTCCACACTTCTCTTGCAGTCTGAACCCAAAAAGCAGCAGAACAATAATTAAAAATCCAAGAACTGAAATTATTAAGCCCTTTGATTTCACTACAGTAGAAATTGCATCAGAATACTAATTACAGAATGCAGAATAAAAAAAAATCAGAATACTCTAATTAATTAACCAATCACTAGTAAAAACTTCCTACTTTAGAATATATATATATATATATATATATATATATATATATATATATATAGTCGAACTTCTGCAAGTTCGAACCTCATATGGTCGAGACCATAAGTTCGAATTTGCAGAAGTTCAACCATTTCAATGGAAATCTCCGTAAGGGGAGGTTTCCATTTTGTTTAATGTGGTGCAATCTCGGAGTTGGTATATTTAAGTAGCGGGGGGGTGGGGATGCTGTCCCTCTTTGTGGGGGTGCAGGGGGCTTGCTCCCCTGCTTACAACAGTTTATTTAGTTTTCTTTTCTTTTTTTTTGTTTTTTATTCAGAGTCAAAGTTTTTTAACTTCGAACAGGATGGTTCGAACATTCCATATTCAAAGTTATTAAACTTCAACTATGTAATATAGACCCATATATATGGGTCTATGTTGTTATGTCGAAAAAACACTTCATCGAATCCTGTTTTTGTAAACACACTTTAGCGAAAACACTAATTATCGAAACTGCACCTTAGAGAAGCTCGTATGATTGACAACTAGCATAGCCTATAGCACAGTAAAACACACTATTTAAAGTTATTTGAAGATACAGTGATATACTACGTACCTAATTCTATCATGGAGAATGTAAAGAAACTACCTCCCAGAGTGCTACGACAAGTTTACAGCACAAGTATATCCCAAAGAGGTCAAACACTGTTAATCATAGATGGATGCACGTATAACTTAGAGACGTTCACAAAATGTAAAAATTATTGGTGTTATACTCACAAGTTAACCTACAAATGCAAAGGTAGAGCAATAACTGTGTGTGTAACATCGGGTGAAGAATTACTGAAATCTGTTAATCACGATCATGCAGGAGATGCAGTACAAGTTAAGAAATATAATGTTTATCAAAACTTAAAACAAATGGCAATGCTGTCTTGAGACTCCCCTTGCTTGATGCCATAGCTTCGTCCTCATTAGAATATGCACCCAGTCTGCCAAGTAGACATGCGTTACTGCAGCAAGTCAGGAGGGCTAGACTGAAATGTAGAGCTAAACCCTTAAAAAATGATTTGACTCTGGCAAACTTAAATGTACAGGATTGGCACTTAAAAGGTGGTACATTTATTCAAAAACGACTTACTGATAAGAGTATTGACACTATTGTTAATGTGTTTACTACTAAGAAAAATTTAAATGATTTAGCTATATCAGATATTTGGTTGATGGACTGTACATATTTCCTTAGAGGTACAGCTTGCCACCAGTTATATACAATTCATTCAGTGATAAAGTGTGGAGCGTATTCAAAAACTGTGCCATTGGTATTTTGCTTAATGGGCAAAAAGTGGTTCAAAGCGTATAATTTTATGTGGCATTGTATTTTTGCACTACTACAAGAGAATGACCTAAGTTATAAAGTGAGATATATTCTTTGTGACTTTGAAGTGGCTGCCATAAAAAGTATTAAAATTAATGTTTCTAATGTGACCTGTAAAGGATGTTTCTTTCACATTGGAAGAAATATTTGGAGGAAGGTACAGAGCTTAGGTTTGGGTCCACTATACAATGGGAATATATAATTTCAAATATCTGTTAAGAAACTAGCTGCGTTAGCTTTCTTACAGGAGAAAGATGTTACATCTACACTTTTTGAGAAACTGGAAAGACTGGTTTTCCTATCAAAGGGAAAGAGCTGTTAAAATATTTTGAAGAAAGGTATGTTCTGGGAAAGTGAAGATCTTTCTCTACGAGATCTACTACACAGATTAGGTTTTTGCCATTATTTTCTATTAGTTTTTGGAATATTTCAGTGGTTAATGAACTGTGTCTTCTGAGAGCACAAAATTTGATTGAAGCCTGGCACTGTTTATTTAAGTGTATAATGGGGAAACGAATACAGGGAACAGAATAGAGTTGATGAGATACGTCTCGGAATGTGTGTAGCCTGGCCAACATCTCCTAAGAAACAAGCATTGTTACGCCGTCAAACAGTTTGAGACAATATTTTCTCATAAAGAGGATTATTCTAATATTGATTATGTTTCCGCCATAGCACATTTGTTGAAGATGTAAATTTAAAATTAGACCTCCGAGTCATGTTTATTAAGTTTTGTTTTGCTGTGTTGAATGTGGGATTTGGTTTACGGATGTTTGCATTATGTTTTCACTTGGAATTGCAGTGTGGTAGCACTACGGATGTTTCACTGACATTCGCTAGGTTCATTTTCGATGTTCTGAAGTTCGCTAAAGTGCAGTTTCGATAATTAGTGTTTTCGCTAAAGTGTGTTTACAAAAATGGGATTCGATGAAGTGTTTTTTTCGACATAACAACATAGACCCATATATATATATATATATATATATATATATATATATATATATATATGAGTGTGTGGGTGTATATTTAATATGTTAATAAAGTGGCTGAACACTGTGATCAAATTTTTGGAACGGAAAAAGAAGAAGTTTTATAGGGATGTAGTAGCATATTAAGACATCACTGCATACCAAGATCCAGCCAATAGTAACAAGGTTTGTGAGACCGAGCGAATAGGCATACTGAGGTGAGAAGATCCAAAAGGATTTCAGCTAAAAACAGTCAGGGTGAAGTGAATAATCATTCTGGACAGAGTGAAGCTATGAAACAGGATTTTTATTTGAAACAGGGGGCCAAACCAATGACATTTATGGGGAAGAAGAGTAACAACTTCAAGAAACGTTGAAGGATGAATTATGTTGTGAAAATGATGTGCTTCCTGTAAAAGTTGTGAACTCTACAGGTGCCTTTGTTTTATATAATTATTCTGTTAAATGTTTTATGAGTAACCATGCTGACTTATTTTTATGGTGGAATTTTGTCCACATGAGTAGAGTCAGCACAGCTGAAACTATTTTGGACTTAAAAATGTTTACTAGAAAATTAAATTTATCAATATGGTTTAACTCTGTGTTGCCTAATGTAGGTTAAAATCAAGGGGGAAATAAGTGGAAAAGATCAAGTACATTTAAAACCCTGTTAAATCAAAATGTTAATCTTTTTGAAACATTATGTGAGAGGGACATTAGAAAAATATTGAGTAATCCCCCTCTAGATGTTGTTTGTCTTTTCGGCTTTTCCCAGTTAGGGGTCGCCACAGTGGTCTGCTAATGATTGGCAGTCGATTTTTATGGTGACGAGTTGCCAGCCTGAAGCCCAACCTTCAGCGAAGGCACACCCATTCATGCGTGTCTTCTGGAGGCCACTCAACCGCGGGGAGGACATGCAGACTCCACACAGAAGGCACTCCAGCCGAGAATCGAACAGGAGAACCTCTTGCTGTGAGAAGAGTATAATTTGTCTGTTCAAAACGTAGCCTACTGTGAGATATTGACCCCAACAAAATGTATCAGGCTAATGAAGCCTGATAAAGGTTGTGGGTTGGTCATAATGGAGTACATAAACATTAATGCAAATGTCTGTGTTTATTCTAATAGAATGAATAGTATGTTATTTAGTGATACTTATATGGAACTATCTAGGAATGAGTTACATATAGCCTACTCTAAGACTTATGTGAGGTTATATGATATGTTAATGCAAGGTCAGATAAGCATGGATGAGTATGAATTTATGAATAATCAGTGGCCTGTGGTGGTGGGTATTTTTGGACTACCCAAAATTCATAAGTGTTTGACCAACCCACCCCTTCATTCAATTGTGGATGGGACTAGATGTAAGACATTATATTTCTACGTTTATGGATGTATTATTGAAAGATTCAGTGGCCAAGTTATCTTAAATTTGCTGTGATTCATGGGACTTTTTAACAAAAATATCAAAGGTTGAATTTTGTGAACAATGTTTGCTGGTTACAATAGATGTTTGTAATTTATATTCCGTTATACCACATCTTGAGGGACTGACCTGGCTAGAAGAGATTTTATGTGAGATAAATATCTTAGACCAAGACCGTATTAACTTGGTGGTCAGTCTGATGGATGTAGTATTATTGAATAACTTTTTTCTCTTTGAAGGACAATTATTCAACCAAGTTAGTGGTGTAGCTATGGGGGCCAATTGTGCCCCAAGTTTTGCCAATCTTGTGATGGCTTATTGGGAATCCAAGTTTGTTTTTAATACTGTGTTTCATCAAAATAGTTGGAGTTTTTACACCCACTTTTTGGATGACATATTTATTGTGTGGACTGATAGTGAAGAGCAATTAATGGAATTTGTACAATATATAAATGCATCTAAATTTTTTTAAGGTTTTCTTTAGCTTATGATATTGATAGAATAACATTCTTAGATGTGGTTTTGTTTAAAGATTATGAAAAAAGATGTTTTATTTCTAACATTTATAGAAAGCCTACTTTTTCTAATAGCTACTTACACTATAAGAGTTATCATCCAAAATTTCAGAAAAAATCTGTAGTGAAAGGCCAGCTTGTTAGAGAGTATGGTAGTGGATGAAAACATGTTTATGGTGGTATGTGATAAATTATTGAACATGTTTTTAAAGCTGGAATACCCTTTGGATTTTTTTGATAGAGATTAAAAATGAAGTTGTGAAGAAAAGGTTGACTGGGCTATATTACCCCTTATTATGTAATGTAGGTGGGGAATATCAGGATATAAACCCCACAGTCAGGGTGGAGCATTCATTCAGTTGAGGTGTTTAGTATTATTAAATCTGTATTTGATAATTGGTTTGTTTTGTCGGCAGATGAACAACTGAGAAAATTATTAGGTTGTTGTTGTTCTTTCGGCTTTTCCCAGTTAGGGGTCGCCACAGAGAAACTCCGGTCCGCTAATGATTGACAGTAGATTTTTATGGCGCCAAGGTGCCAGCCCGACGCCCAGCCTTCAACGAGGGCACGACCATTCACGCATATCTTTCGGACACCACTCGACTGCGAGGAGGACATGCAGACTCCACACAGAAGGCACTCCAGCCAAGAATCGAATGGGAGAATCTCTTGCTGTGAGGCGACAATGCTACTGCTGCACCACAGTGGCATGAGAAAATTATTAGGTAATAAGCATAAAATAGTTGATAGAAAAAGCAAAATTGTTAAATTATAGAAAAAAAATAGATTAATGATTGGAGAGTTAAGAAGGGTATGTCCAAATCTGGGCATTGTAAGCAATGTTTATCGGGTCAATATTAGAACACCGAACTTTGAAAATTTTGAGTGTTCTAATATCGACCCATTTTCAGCGAATGCTGAAAATATCGAAGAAACAGAAAAACTAATTTTTTCCTAGGGAAAAAAATCAGTTGTCCATTTCTGCTGCTTCTGTATTTTCAGCGCTGTGGTGGAAAGCTATGGGTCGGGTTCAGGTCAGTGTGCGATTGTGTGGACGTGAGGGTTAGGTCGGGTTATGTGAGTTAGGGCGCGGGTCAAGTAAGTGTGCGATTGTGTGGACGTGAGGTTTAGGGTGGGGTAGGTGAGTTAGGGTTAGGGCGTGGGTGAGGTGACTGTGTGATAGTGATGGACCTTAGGGTTAGGGTTTGGGTTAAGGTAAGTGGATAGTTAATGGTGCATGTATAGTTTAGTGTAGAGTTAGGTGTAAGAGTTTATGTGTATGTGTGTGGATTGCTGTTTGTTTGGTGTGCTTGTGTTGTGTGTATGTGTTTTGGAACAGCAATTTTTTTCCCTAGGAAAAAAATCGCTGTTCTGTATGTTCGATGTTTTAAATTTTCGATTAATAGGGTTTGATATTAGAACACTCGAAATTTTGAAAGTTGGTGTTCTAATATAGACCCAGTTATATCATGGTTTGAGAATGTGTGACTATTAGAGGACATGTTTATGATGTTGATGGATATTTTAACTGTGAGTCCCATTGGGTGGTCTATGCAGCATGCTGTGAGCTTTGTTCAGCCTTTTATATAGGTGAAATTTTGAAAAGGCTAAAAGATAAAATTTATGAGCATGATTCTGAAATAAGAAAGGCTGGACCACCCTGTGCATAGGTTTATGTTTGTTGTGTTGGAGCAGGTGAAAAAGGATTTGAGAGGGTATATAATTGAAGAGCATTTACTTTTTAAAGAGATGGATTGGCAAATATGGCTGGAAGCCATAATGGCTCCAGGTTTAAATGAGACATGTTCTATTGTGCCTTTGCTTGAGTTAAAATGTTTGTTAGTTTAACGTATTTGTATTTTAAAGTTTATTAAATATATGTTTTATATATATATATATATATATATATATATATATATATATATATATAGTTTCTTTTAAAGTAGGAATTTTTTACTAGTGATTGGTTAATTAATTAGTAGAGTCACGTGATTTTTTTTGTATGTATATTAACTGAGTGCTTTTACTGTTTGGTAGCTCTGAAGAAGTCCCTATTGGGATGAAAGCACTTAACACAACTATCTACTATCTAATATACATTTATTAAACTTGGTACAGAAGTATTGCTGTGTGTTTCCATCATTTTTTTTTGCTATTATATGGTTTATTAATGAGATTGAATGCAATAAGTAATTGATTGTATGTACTGCTCAGACAAGCTCCACGTGGGTTTACAGAGTGGTCCTAGCAGCAAGGAACTTGAAAAAGCGACTACCTTCTGGATTTAAGTATATTTGCTTTTTTTCACTGGAAATACCTTCTGTTGCTTACTTTAAACTAGCCTGAACTGTTTTTTTCTGATTACTGCATTTATTTTTAAATCTGCACTTAAAGTTACATTTAGTCGAATTTAATCGAAAGTTTGCTTGTTTGTTTGTTTAATTTAACTGTGGAGGCTGCCCACTAAAGTGTGCTAGCCTGTGTAACTAATTTATCACTGTCTCTGCATTTTCTGTGTATTTCTACAAAAAAAACAAAAACAAAAATCCTTGTTTCCCCGCCTTTCTCGACTAGTTTAGACCAGTATACAGGCATTGCTGTATTCTGGGCTGTGGTGTAGTTCCTGTGTTGTCCATTACCTTACTTGGATAGAAGGAAGTTTCTTTGCTCACCAGTGGGAGTGGGGAGCCTTGAGCAGCCTACCTGTCCTTGGGGGAAGTGACCTCAGCACAAGAAGCTGTAGTAATTGGTTGTTTGGGACCATTCCTAGCTCTTTTGTAGTTCACTGCTTAAAATCCACCTTTACACGGCTTTGCGCAGTCATGCGCATAGCGCAGCGCTGGTTAAACTTGGTTAAACAAGGTTAAACTTTTTATGGCTTCGCCAAGTCTGCTCTTCAATTTTTCCCTTAGAACTGTTCTACTTGCAATCTAAACTGCCTATACTCTATCTGAAAAGCTCAGCACTTGCTCCTAAAGCATTTTTATACAGGTAAAGCACTCTTAAACAAAAGAAAGTACTTCATTCGCCTAAATTCTGTTGAGTACACATCTCTCTATAGGTCCTTTCTGACACAGTTACACAGCAATCTTTTTCACTATTTCTAGCATGTCGAAGGGTCAGTTGCTGGCGTCCTCTCCTGTTCAGCTGGTGAATCTGGGAATCTTGAGGCAATGTTACAATTGCCTCATGTACACAGACAACCCTCTCCTCCTCCCAACAAATACAAATATATGCGAGAGATGCAACTATATAGCCAAACTGGAGGCTGAGCTCTCTCAATTCAGAACTGGCAAGACCAGTCAGGAGGAGAAGGTAACCACGCACACCACAAACCCAGTCTCACATAGAACTATCACAACAGCAAACCAAACACATAAACACACAAAAACATACTCGGAGGCGCTGATTAAAAATCTACCAAAACAACAGAGGCCTCCAAAGCAGACACCCAAGCAACCACCACCTCAAGACATAGCACATGCAACACATAGTTCACAAAGTCAGTGTGCTAAACAGTCACAGCCCTTAAGGCCAAACAACATGCCAGACACACTCGTAATAGGTGACTCCATAGTCAGACACACTGACGTCCCACTCACCAGACTGAACAAGGAAAGGGTCACAGTAAGCTGCCTGTCGGGAGTTAGAATCCGCCACATAACACAAGCACTCAGGTCACTCCACAGCAAGTACAAATATGACTCAGTCATTGTACATGCCGGTGTGAACGACCTGAGACGTACCTCCCTGGACTACATGAAAAGAGACATAGAGGAGCTCTCTGATTATGTAGCCCAGGCCGGTATGACCCTGACCCTGAGCAGCATCTTACCCTCACCAAGAATGATGCCACAGTACAAAGACAAAATGATCAGTTTTAACAATTGGCTTAATTACTGGTGTCATTCTAAGGGGATCAATGTCTGTCTGCTTGGGATGACATGCTTGACAAGCCACGCTGCTTCACAAGGGATGGCTTGCACCTGTCACCCTGGGCTTCGGATATTGGCCAAGGCTCTTGCCACCCCATAGTGCCTTTTTAGGCAAGGCTCAAATGACAAACCTACCTCCTAGAAAACACAAGTGGAAAAAAACTAAGGGTAATGCTGCTCAATGCCAGAAGTCTAAACCTCAAGATGCACGCCCTCGAAGCCCTCCTCAGTATGGAGAACATTGATGTCTGTGCAGTGACTGAAACCTGGTTCAAGGCTCCTGAGAGCACCCCAGCACTATCAGGTTTTACCTCATATCATGCTTTCCGGCCCCAAAACTTGTACCGAACCACAAAAGGAGGGGGAGTATCCATTTTCATCAAAGATACCCACACCTCCAGGTTAGTGGCAATGCACGAAGCATCGGAGACTATCCAAGTGCAACTAACCATGGGCAAAACTGCCTTACAGTTTGTAGCATGCTACAGACCACCCTCTCAAACTCAGGAACCCCACACAGCCTTCCTGAAGACACTGGAGAGTATGAATGTCTCTCCAAATACCATCATTTTGGGAGACTTCAACTACCCAAACATAGACTGGGAACATTACTCAAGCCCCAACACCCTAGCCCAAAGGTTCCTAGAATTCATAAACTCAAATGCAATGGAACAACTAGTCACCATTCCCACAAGAGGAGACAATATACTAGACCTGATCATCACAAACATGGGGACAAAATGCTCCACACCGGAAGTATATCCCTCTTTGATAAGATCAGACCATAAATTAATCTCACTGGAAATCCACATCCCGCCCCCACCCCTGCACAAAAGACCACAGTGAAGAACTTCTCAAAAGCAAACTTCACACTTCTTAAGACTGAAGTGGTATCCTTCAAGGCCCCTGGGCCAGTGGAAACCACAACCCACACTGCTGAATCCCTTGCAAATGCCTTCTATGGGCACCTTCAAGAATGCATGGATCATGCAATCCCAAATAAAACCAAGACCCATTCCCCAAAGGCAGGTGCCCGGTCTGGTGGACCCCAGCCATAAACAAACTTTACAACAGGAGGAGGAAGCTACTGCATGACAGAGCAAAATCCCTAAAAGGGAAGGCGTCTCTGATCAGTACTAGCAAAAAACTACGATCACTCATAAAATCATCCAAGGCCAACTTTGAGAGAAAAATCGCAAAAGACACAAAAGACAATCACAAGGCCTTCTTTAGCTATGTTAGAAACCTGGGTGGAAACTCCCAGATATGCTCAGAGTTAGTCCAAAATGACACAAAATACACTGAACCCACTGACATTGCCAACATTCTGGCAGACAGGTTCAGTGCAAATTTCTCCTACCTCCCCAAAAGGAGAAATAACTATCCCAGCAGAGTGTAGCCTTCCTAACATCTCAGATGCCCAGGTGAGAGCCGCCCTCTCTAAAGCTAAAAACACAGCATCAATGGGACCGGATGGTGTCCCGGGCTGTGTACTACATGAACTCCAAGAGGAACTAAACCCACACATAAGGCTGCTGTTTAATCTTAGCCTTACTACAGGATACATACCCAAAGAGTGGCATACGGCAACAGTGGTCCCACTTCACAAAGGCGGTGCTTCTACGGACCCTGGAAATTACCGCCCCATAAGCTTGACGAGCCTGGTCTGCAAAGCTATGGAGAGGATCATTATGGAACTCATAAACAAAGACATTGGGGACCTACAGACATTGGATCCTACCCAATTTGGCTTTGTCAAGGGCAGATCCTGCCTTTTGAACTTGGTTGACTTTTTTGAAACAGTCACTAAGGCCATTGATGAGGGTAAGGCAGTTCACACAGCCTACCCTGACCTTGCAAAAGCCTTTGACACAATACCCCACTCGGGCATCATAGACAAACTCACCAGCTTAAATGTAAACCCATATGTCACAAGATGGGTTGCAAACTGGCTCAAGGACAGAACCCACAGGGTCAGAGTTGCTGGAGCTATGTCAGACTCTAAGCCAGTCACAAGCGGTGTCCCACAGGGCTCAGTCCTGGGACCCCTCTTGTTCGGTATTTATTTTTCCGAGGTACAGGCAAACATAGGAGGATTGTGGCTGACAAAGTTCGCAGATGACTGCAAACTGGGCGCCATAATTGATACTCCAGCGGACACAAACATCCTTCAGAGAGGCCTCATAGAAACGGATTATTGGTGCCAGAGCCATGGCCTTAAGCTGAACGCCAAAAAATGTATAGTCATACCCTTTGAGAAAAACAAGGTACCGACAAATTACCACATAGGCGGTAATCCATTAAGTATGGAAGAGGTAATCAGGGACCTAGGGACCCAGGTTGACAGTAACCTCTCATTTGACACTCACATTGCCAAAGTGGTTAGGAAGACCTTCTATATTGCCCACCTTATCATGAAGGGTTTCACATCTAGATCAAGAGAGGTCATTGTGCCCCTGTACTCTTCTCTTATCAGGCCAATGATTGAGTACAATGCCCCATTTGGGATGTATCTCACCCGACACCTTCAGCAGTTGGAAAGACCCCAAAAGTTCCTCACCAAGAGGATAAAGGGTCTTAAACATATGTCATATGCTGCCCGACTGAAAAAACTCCAGCTCTATTCAGTCGCATACCGTCTACTCAGAGGTGATCTGTGCCTGGCGTACAAGGCCATGTCCAATCCTGAATTAATGGACATGCTCCACCTCAGAAAATCCAAATCCATCAGAGCCATAAGAACAAGTGACTTAAACCTCAACACAGAAATAAATAGGACATGCTGGAAGGACAGATTCATAACCCAGAGGCTCCCTACACTCTGGAACAGAATCCCAGTCCATGTTAGGCAGAGCCCCTCACTGACTCTATTCAAGAGAAATCTCGACGAGTGGATGGGAGATCGTAGGTTTACCCCGGGGGTCATCTCTGTGTCACTACTAGACAGAGGCATAGTAAACTAAACCCTAAAAGGGCGTAGTATTCTCATCCTAAGGGGTGGTGTAAGCCACATACACTCTGGCTAGGCTTATAAATGCCTTAGGGCAGATAGCCTAGTACGAGCCTAAGATGTGATAGTTCTAGCCAAACAATTTTTTCAGGGAAACTAAACAAATAAATAAAACTGGAAAACAGTACAGTATATTTTCAAGTGCACCAATGTGTAGTAACCAGACAATCAGAAAACAAATTAATTAATTAATCCAGTGATAATAAAGCCTCATAAACAGATGTGCACTGGACAGGAATTCAATATGCCCAAACCCAGGGTAATCAGTAAATTATATGCAGCAGGTTTCGGTGGGGGTGTTTAAATGAGGCCTTCAAGAACAGTCCACATTGTTCCGAACTGGCTGAGAATTAACTGACTTTTAATTGGAGTTAGCAGGAAATTTCCTATAGGTGAATTAATCTTCATCACATATTTATGTCTGCCAGTAAAATATAATGTCTAGGAAGAGGATGACTAATTTATGGGTCTCCTTCAGAAGACTGAAAAACCAAAAGACGGAATCCCAAAAGACTGAAAATCAAAATACCTAACACATTTTAATGCATCTGGAAAGCTCCCCTGTACCCCTCATGTGGGGGGCTGCAACCCCCACCCCCTGCTAACTATAAATTCCTACTCCAAGATCACACAACAGTGGAGAAGGGGAAAATTCCTTCAGTCAGTATTATGAATTTTCAGTCTTTTGGTTTTCAGTCTTCTGAAGTAGACCCCTAATTTATATATGCCAGAAATGTATGTCTGACATAATATTACTGCCAAGCAAGGTTGCATGCCACAGGGAACTAAAACATTTCTATGTACCCACAGCTAGAATTTGTATTGCCTTATTTCAGGATAAACTTGAAAACATCAGTAGCTATGAAATGTCCTAGTAAAAACTCACTTAAACAAATTCCCATTAAGACGCATGATTAAGGGTTTAATAAGGAAAATGGGGAAAAGCAAGCAATTTATATGGATATGTAAAAAGGAAACCAGGTTTAATACAGAGCAAAATAAAATAATTATTTTCAGAGACAATAGTTAGAGAGTGTACAGTCACCTTTTGAACAACTTACTTAAATATGATAGCCTCTTCACATTGTTAGTATATCTTATTCACAGAGACACACTGAGTTGCAATTCAATGGATTATATGTGAGCGATGCATTATGAAAAGTATAGTCTTTAATTGACACTCTGCTCAAAAATGTTAGTTCAAGGCCCGGAGGCCTAGTTATTTATGTATACCAGGTGTTTGAAACAGTTTTGTACCTTGGTATAAATATATTTTTTCAATGTACATCTTAGACTTTTTATTTTTAATTTCTTTTTTTACTAGTAGGTCCGCATAACTTTTCATCATTTTGCTACCTTCTGCAGAATAAATATTTAGGCTTTCATTTATTTGGTGGAGACAGGAGTCTTCATATTACTTTTCCTGTCCAGCTCTCTTGTGCACTTCTTATTGTGGGTGGCACATACATCTTCCACTATGTATATACCTAACAGAACATCAAGGATCATTGTTCACAGATCTCTAGCTGACTGCCATTCTGCAATGACACACTTAATCACCCCCCACCCCCATCGTTTGAGAAATCATGCTGCTAGATGTCATTCTGCCCTAGCTGGTTTCTAGGGCATCTGTCATTGACAACCAGCATCACCAACAGATGCCCTACTGGCAGGGCTTATTTCTAAGATTTTTGGAGCCTATCTGATGCTTTGACAGGTACAATAATTTGTGAAAAGCAACAGAACATGCCTCTAGTGTGATCATGATATGACCAGAAGAACATGGCTGCATACTATTTTTCCTACAGTTCTTGAACTGTTAAACTGAAATCACTCTAATCATTTTAACTCCAAAACAAGTATTTTATGACACACACACACACACACACACACACACACACACACACACACACACACACACACACACACACAATGTTTCATAGACAGAAAACTCTATGTTTAGGCATTATTAGAATTACAGAAACATGAAAGGAAAACGGACCTCTGATATTCCATTTTGGTGCACTGCCATTGTTCAAACAAGAATCTCTGGATAAATAGGTATTGACTTTTCCCTAAGTAGCCTTTTTCCTTTCAACTAGGAAATCTCTAAAGGGTTATTAATGTCAAGTTTGTGTGTGTTTGTATGTGTGTGTGTGTGTGTGTATGTGTGTGCGTGTGCATGTGTGTGTGTGTGCGTGTGTGTGCATGTGTATGTGTGTGTGCATGCTCTGTTTAGCTGGATAAGTAGGAGTCACTCTGACAGCATAATTTTTTAAATTTTATCTACTTGCAAGGACGTTGGACATAATTGTCATTCTTCAGGGGCAGCTGGAGTGCACTATCTGTTCAAGTGACTTACTGGAGTCCCACAATTGCCAAATGAAGGAAGAAAAAAATCAAACCCTCTACTGTGGGCATAAGAAGCAGCCCTTCTCTAATTGCTATAATTTCTTACAAGAAGCAATGAGGAATGCATTAAACATAATACAAGCATGCTTTTGGCTTTCAGTTTCAATAAGGGAAATGGAAGATGGAAAGCAATATTTTATTAGACAACAGAAACCTGGTTCATGATGCAGAACGTGATTTATGATTCACTGCACTCCTTGAGTGCAACCAGGTACATGTTTCAAGGGAGCAAGGTTACATCAGCTAATATTTATGTACACATGACAGGAGAACTGAATAAGGTGCAAAGATTTAAATTAAATGCTACATATTTTGATGGAACATTCATTTCTTGGAGGAGACTGCAGCTGTTTTATAGCTGTGAAGGAAAAGATCTCAACAAAGTCCCATGATTATACGCATTGCTAAGCTTACAAAGACACTGCCAATATATGATTCCAGTAAATATATCAACTCTTTTATCTTTTACCACTAAATGCATTCCCTACTCATGATCAAGTAACACCTGTAACAGAACCAGTATGATTTGCCTCTCTAACACATTGTACACAGATCAGTAAAGCATCTGAAATACAACCTTTCCTTATCTCAGCTCACTGCTCCATTTTAAGTTGGCTAGTCTGTATTAAAATCACATCTGTAATCTGGCAATACCCCTCATACACAACCAGTGGTACAATGCCGGGATTTCAAATCATAGTATAACTCATACGCAACCAGTTGTACAATGCCAAGATTTCAAATAATAATATAACTCATACACAACCAGTGGTACAATGCCAGGATTTCAAATCATGGTATAACTCATACACAATCAATGGTACAATGCCAGGATATCAAATCATGGTATAATGAACAAATACTGATTCACTCATATCCACCAACAGGGTGAGCATTTACCATATACACAGTAGGATGTGCTTACATGCTTGAAAATGGGCCATTAATATCTGACAGTCTTTGATGGGTGGTCTATAAACATCTCTGTGGCACACTAAAAGCAAATACTTTGCACTTACAAACACAGAAACTCAGAAAAAAAAGATTCATTCTAAGTGTTAAACTAATAAAACATACTAACTTATAATAAGACAGCAGTAATTTTAGATTGGAGTCTGTTTTACATTATGAACCCCCAGATGAAGAGGACATTCATAAGGAAGATGGAAGTCCAAAGTAAAGAAATTGATTTTATGATGAGTCAGACTAACAAATGTGGAATATAGACAATTCTGTTACTAATATTAATGGATTTTCTCAAGCACTGCATTAATATTTCCTCGAGTGGGAAACTGTAATACCTTAGTAAATTGATTCATGTAACACCTTCTGCCCCTACAGTAAGCCACCCTCTGATCTTTGTAAAGATTCAATTATTTGGACCATTACCAAGTAACAAAGGTTTCTGAAAGGACCAGGACTACATGGGCCTCTTGCTGAACTGCTTGACGTTTTTTCATTCTCAGGTATATAGTCCATTTGTAGATGTTTGAACTACCAAAAAATCCACATAACCATCTGCCTGTTCCTACAGAATAATGTCTTGACCGCTGCCACTTTAAAAGAGTATACATCTTTGTAAAACATGTCTCACATAAACCAGTTTCCTAACTGATTGTAGATTATAAAATTGTTATGACACTATGGGCTTTAAGACTAAAATCTTTGATGGTGTATGAGGATCAACACAACTTTATTATTAACAAAAAAATGTTGTATCCTTACCAAAAACATTCTTGTTTTGAGTACTGATTCTAGAAAAGCATATATTCTGGGCTCAGTTCTTCTAAGTGCTAATCAGATACAGCTACTCTATGTGAGTATATTGAAACACCACAGAGCTTGTAAACAGTTTCCAGGTTAAATAGCAAATTCTAATGTCATATCTAAAATTCTGTTTCTGTAAATAAAAGTAGGAGCTGAGGATTCCCATACATGTAAACTTTATCAGCTACAGCAACAGAAACCTTTACACCAATGGGCAGTCTATATCATTTAAACAAATACCACTATCATCCTTGAAAATGTTATTGAAACCCAACCCATCTAAAACAATTAAAAATAGAGACCAGCCTAAAAGATCAAGCTCCCTTTCTCAAATTTTCCTGATCCTCCCAAATTACATGAAACTCCTACAGACTGATCTTGTTAAACTACACAGCCATCCCAGAACCCCAACCCTAACCCTATCTACCTGATCACTCCCTAAATCTAAACTCCTTGATCACTTCCTGACCCTAAGAGTTCCTTACCACTCCCTAAACCTAAATTCCCTGATCACTCCCTAACCCTAAGACTCCCTTTCTACTCCCTAACCCTAAAACAATCTCCCCTTAAAACTAAATCCCCATTCCATTCTAATTGCATATTATCAGTTATCAGTGCAAGTGACTGGCAAATGCCCACTCACTTATATTGCTTGCAAGTGCATTCTGTCAAACATACAGTTCTACTACCTTTGAAGCAGCATTTCAGCTAATGCAGTTCACTAACATGCTTCAAAACATACTTTTGATAAAATGCACATTGAAGAAATGAAAGGAAAGCCAAAAGAAAAGGTATCTAGAGGGAGCGGAATTAATAGAAAAGGATAAGATTGACATGAAGTGTTATAGTTTGCAGATAACTTAAACCTGTTCTTAACAAACTGTGAAGGTTACTAACTAGTGAGAGCATATTGTCAGGCTATATGATAAAGTTATCAAGGCGAAAGCATTATATACTGCAGATAGACTCTTGCCTCATTGAAATGTACATTCAAACTGATTTTTTTAGAAGAACTGCATACTGCTTGATATGTCATTTCCTGAAACCTAGCTCATCAGCATTAGAACTATGTACCCCAGATATATTACCTTCTCTTTTAAAATGTAAAACTTACCTATACTATGTGCAGTCTGTGAGGTAGAATGAATTATATTACGAAAAAGGAACATGTTAAGGAAGGTGATCATAAGGACTGTAAGATGCCTAGCTGTATACATTTTTAAGCAGACAAACTTAAAAGTTCATGCCTCCCTTTTCAAGTACTTTAATAGTGCCTAACTCCCGAATTGAGCAGGGTCATAGGATTTTATTTATCACTGTAAATTACACGTCACGTGATACTAAATATGTACTTTATTTTTAACATCAAAATCACCTTTCTGAAGATATTTAAGAAACATTTTAATAAATGAAAATCTTCCATCCTTAGAATTATTTTCAACTCCTAAACCATCCATACTGTCTGGTTTCTTAATTTGACTTCCATAACTGTAATATTTAAAACATCTATTTACATTCTGAATTTCATCTTCCTTTGTGAGAGTTCTTGTTGCACAACTTCAGGAGACTCTCTCTCACTCTAACTTTTGACAGTTGCATTTCTCACAATCTCTGTTTTCTCACAACAATCCTGGCTATGACATTTTGATTTTTGATGTATTTGCCCTGTTGCCCCGTACAGACGTCTATGATAGCCTCCAAAGAGATTTCCATTTCACCACAAACAACACAGGACCTTGGTTCAGTTGCACAACCAATTATTTCGGGTTGCACACTTTCACATGGCCTTTGTATTTTTACTCTGTCTCCAGCCTATAAATCTGTTTCATCATAATAGTATTTCGGTTCCTATTTATTTCCTTCCGGAATTTCATTCTTTGTGTTGGTTTTTAGGTGTTGGTATTGCAGCTGAAGTAGCTATTCTGAGTCTCAGCCATCTGCCCGTTAACAGTGCAGCTGGTGAGAGAATGAATAACTGTAATGCGATATTCCCATATTCCAAAACTACTAGATGACATAATTGTTGCTGTTGCTCTTTCACATTAGATTATTCAACTTTTGAAGAGTTCTGTAAGTCCATTCAGTTGTGATTAGGGTAGACAAGACATTAGGTCTGAATTCCCATTCATGTACAAATCTTCTGAATTTCTGACCTTTATATTGTGGACCACAGTCAGATGTATCAACATCATCTATCTTGAGAAAATGGACTTTAATGCACCAATCATATGTTTACTTAGTGTCTCTCAGTATGATTGTTTCAGGGAACATAGAATAATAATCCACTCAGGTGAGACACACTGCTTCTCTGAAATGAAAAAAAGTATCCATTTTGCTTAATATACATTCAGTTACCAGGTGTGCTTGTATCTGTTTTTTGGATTGTTGTTAAGGAATGCATTGCAGATGTTACAGACCTTTACCACTTATTCTATTTACATAAATATTCAAACCCAGTACATTATATACACTGTTCTTTCTTTGTACATCAGTATTCTCTGATATGGTTCATATAGCTTCTCAAGCATTTGTCTTCAACGCTGACTGAAAACTACTATTTTGATAGCTTTGAACATCAAGTGCCAGCCACAACTTATTTCTTCTTTCAAAGAAAAATAAGACAAATTTCTTTTCATTGTTCCAGCTCAAGGTATCCTGTCACTAGAATAATTTTCACTAACTTTAATATTAACTACACTTATTGTTATCATACCTCTCTGAAGTCATTTTTCTGTTGCCTCTGTTACTTGCAACGTTAGAACTGCCCAGTGAATCTCTGGTTCCTCTTCTAACAACTCTTCATGCACCTCTATCAAAGCTTCAAAAGTCTGTGTGACAACATATTACTCTGTACCTGCGTCTAGGTTAATTTGCTTGGTAATTATCAGCAATTTTCCAACAGCCTCACCTCATTATTCTCCCAGTGCTTGTAATGCATTGTCAGGCATAGGTATACCAAGTATTTTTACTTCTTTTGCATAAACAGCTCATTTTTGTGATTCTGTCTGACATAATGCATATCCCTTTCAACACGCTTCCTTTGTGTTTATAAATATTAGCAAAATGCCATTTTCTTGTATAGAGTCAACAAAATTGATTGCATGCATGTATGTTCTTCTCATTCTTATAGCCAAACCTGCTACCGAAAGCATGAATTAAAATGGCTAGCTATGTTTTATGGCCTCCATTTTGGATTTTCATGTGGCTCTCTTTTTCATCATTACTGTTGGAACACATCTTGACGTTATATGTCTTTTTACCTATTATTTAGTTTACATTTGATTTTATATTACGCACTAATTTTTATCATTTAATTATTTTATTGTTTATCTGTGAAACAGGAATTTTACTTATTCTTCACTCCTCTATAACTTTTGGTAAGAACAGGTCTTGTTCACTTAAAAACCTCATAAATCACAGTATTTGGCTCTGTTATTGAGCTCAGTAAAATAAGGAGCAATATTTATAGACAGAAGCTTAGATGGTTCACTTAACACCCTATGCCAGCACTAGCACTATAAACCAGCACCCCACCCCCTCGGCTCTTCAAGTAAAGAGCAAGAAAAAACACTTCATTGTAATATGCCATAAGTGATTGGCTTATTACATTTAGATCTATGTATCACCCCCAGTGAAAATGGATGTTCCTTCTACTGGCACACCAACCAGGTGGCCAGATGCATGACACATCCCCTTCCTCCAGCCCCCAGCCATTCAGGTCCCATTTCTGTGCACAGATGCAAATCTTCCTTTAACATATTTTATTAAAAAAATGAAAAACATATCTTCCTTTAAACTGTAGCAAACAGGTGATACAGTTTATTCTCTGCCTGCACAGAGCACTACAGCACTCAGGTTTTAGTTTAAAGAAAATAATACATTTTTATTTTACTTTTAAACTGTAGCAAGCTGTTTGCTACAATGTAGTTGCTACAGTGCTCAGGTATGACCGTAAATGCAATGCCGGCCTTTAAAAGCTGATATTATATTAAACAGTGATGGATCGGGAATCAGCTGATCATGCCACACAACATTTGCACCTGAGGCTGGTGCTTTTCTTGCTGCACCTAAGCTACTCTACAGTTTACAGAACCACGTGCCTTGAAGGACCAGATGGCTAATCATTCTTAAATTTCCTTATAACTGCTGCTATTTTGTCTTCTTCTTCAAGGAAAGTAAAAAAGTTAAACACATCTAAAGTTTCTTCTCCAGTAACATACAACGATGTAGTACACTGTACCTCTTCAATTTCCCCTCACTTACAGTGAGGAAGAAATAACATTTCTGGATCTAGTGCTTCCAGTTTTTTGCCAAATTTCTTTGCAGCAAGATAATTACAGGGCTACAGTTACAGTTAGAGAATTACTAGTGTACAATTGGTTAATTTTCTACTGAGAATGATCTTTCTGTATGTCCAGCCACATAAACTCTTGAAAGCAAATATATTGCTTTACATCTACGGGTCCATATTATAAGACCAAAAGTGCATATTTGCGACTACATAAAAGTGGACACATAATGCACAAAACCTGACAATAGCAAACAGCCCATGTAATCTAATTTTTCCCTAGGGAAAAAACTTACACGGCCGTTCACTAAAAAAAATAATTTAACACCATAAACAAGTGGGGGGCTTTGCCCCCCCCCCCCCACTACCCTAACTACATATACCAACTCTGAGATCACACTATAGGGAAGGAAAGGGCAACTCCGTGAAGTTGGTCAACTATTTCCTTGCCCTATGACATATTCATCAAATCGCTTAAATGCGATTCGATGAATATGTTTCTCTGTTTCCGTATTCGCTAAGAAGCCTTTTTGTGCTTCTAATATAGCCCCACATCTACAGCTATATTTATTCAGTTCTGCAAATATTTTCTGTTTAGAATTACCACCTCATATTTTCTAATGCCTTAATCATTTTTTTTATAATGTTATACAGAACCACCAAAACCTGGAAGAATCTCACGTTAGTAATGCCTTATTTACAGAGTAAAGTACAGGTAAGTACATAACAATTTAGTCATATCACTTCAGATAATCTTTATTGGAAAATGCACAAAACACTGAATGACTGGAAGCCATCAGTAAATAATAATATTTTGATTTTATAATTATAAAATTCTAGAGGGTGTATAACTTCCATGTGGGTCCCAGTTCCATGTCTCTAACACAATGTAGGCTTTACTCCCAGACCTCTAATGGTGGTGGTAAAAACCTTTAACCACAACCTGTTGCCATGTATCACTGACTCTGTGGGAATCCCAGGTGGTAGCCTTGGCTCAGATCTGATGAAAACTGTTTTACAAAATAATCATCTGGACACATAGCAGGTGAAGGTTTGGAATGATCTGAAGCCTCAGACATTTTTATTCTGATTTTTTTTATTGGTGAAAGCAAGTCTTGTACGTGTAGTACCCTGGCCATAGCTATCACCTGTGGTTCCCACATTATCTATTTATTTATTTTTGCATAGCACTTTTAACTAATTATGATTCAGTTAGTTTCATATTATATGTAAGGAGAAAAAGTATCTGGGCATCTTGAGGCAATCAGCGATATATTTTCAGATTGTTTGAGAATCACACATTAAACAGAACACCAGGAGTTTCCAACAGTTTATGCAAGAATTTATAAACAGAAACGTTTTCTCCTGTCTACCTGATGAATCTGGGCATCTTGGGGCCATGCAGCAATTGCCTCATGTACACAGACAACCCCCTCCTCCTACTACCCAACACTACAACCTGTGAGAGATGCACTTATATAGCCAAACTGGAAGCAAAGCTCTCTTCACCCAAGACTGGACTAGACAGTTAAGAGGAGAAGGTAAACACTTGCACCACACCACACTCATCACATAGTCCCTCAAAACCTACACCACCAAAACACACACACATAGAAACACAAAACACACACCTACATTTGCAGAGGCTCTCAATAAAAATCTGCTCAAGTAACAGAGAACTCCAAATCAGAAACATAAGTAACCTCCACCCCCCAACACAACCCAAATGACACATAGCCCACAAACTCAGTGTGCCACTCAACCACAGCCCATAAGGCATAACAACATACCCAACACTCTAGTCACAGGTGACTCTATAGTGTTGTTCCACTCACCAGGCTAAACAAAGAGAAAGTTACTGTCAGCTGCCTGTCACGTGCCAGGATCCACCACATAATGCACGCAATCAGGTCACTTCACAACAAGTACAAATATGACTCTGTCATTGTCCATGTTGGTGTGAATGACCTGAGATGTACCTCCCTGGACTACATGAAAAGAGACATGGAGGAGCTCTCTGATCTTGTAGCCCAGGCAGATATGACCCTAGCCCTGAGTAGCATCCTGCCATCACCCAGAATGATAACACAGTGCAAGGACAAAATGATTGACTTCAACAATTGAATACGTTTCTGGTGTCATTCTAAGGGGATCCAGTATCTGTCTGCCAGGGATGACATGATCGACAAAGATGGCCTGCACCTCTTGCCCTTGGGATTCCGGATACTGGCTAAGGCTCTTGTCATCCCTATAGTTCTTTTTTTAGGCAAGGTTCAAATTACAAATTCACCACCGTAACAGGTACAAGCAAGCAAAATCTGAGGGTAATGCTACTCAATGTTAGAAGTCCAAACCTCAAAATGCATTCACTCGAGGCACTCCTTAAAATGGAGAACATCGACATCTGTGCAGTGACAGAGAGCTGGTTCAAGGCTCCAGAGAGCACCCCTGCATTACCAGGCTATAATTCATACCACACCTTTCGGCTACCAAACCTGGACCAAAACGCTAAAGGTGGAGGTGTGTCCATATTCATTAAGGATATCCACACCTCCAGGCTAGTTGCTTAGCATAATGCATCCAAGATTATCCAGATGCAAGTAACTCTGGGCAAGACTGCAATCCAAATTGTAACTTGCTATAGATCCCCCACCATGCCCCAGGATTCCTACTCCTCATTTCTTGATAAACTGGAAAATATTAGGGTACAACCCAACACTTTAATAATGGGTGATTTCAACTACCCCACCATTAACTGGGAAAACTACTCGTGTACTAACTCTTTTGCTCAATGTTTTCTGGAATTCATAAATTCCAGTGCCTTAGATCAACTTGTCCACACCCCCACCAAGGGCAGCAATATCCTAGACCTGGTCATTACCAACATGGGCGACCGGTGTTCCACACCAGAGGTCAAATTCTCATTGGTCAGATCCGACCACAAGCTAATCACCCTAGACATCCACATCCCGCTCCCACCCCCATTAGGGAAACCACCGTAAAAAATTTCTCCAAAGCCAACTTCACACTTCTTAAGACAGAAGTGGCAAGCTTCATGACACCTATGCAGAGGGACAATAGAGGTACGACTGCTGAATCCTACACAAATGCACTTTATAAGCACTTACACGAGTGCATGGATCGTGCTATCCCTAACAGAACCAAGATGTTATCCTCCAAAAAAAGGAAGCCAATCTGGTGGTCCCCTGCCATAAACAAACTCTACAACAGAAGAAAGAAACTGTTTCAAAAAAGAATAAAATCACATGATTGGAGGAACTCCCTAGTCAGCCTCAGTAAGAATCTGAGATCCCTCATAAAATCCTCCAAAGCTAGTTACGAAAACAAAATTGCCACTGATTCTAAAGACCACCACAAAGCATTCTATAGCTATGTCAAGAATCTCAATGGCAACACTCAGATTTGCTCTGAGTTACAGCACAATGGCAATAAATATACAGAACCAACTGATATTGCCAACATCCTGGCAGATAGGTTCAGTGCCAACTTTATCCCCCTCTCACCCCCTAAAGGGCCCATCTCTATACCAGAAGAATGCAAAGTTCTTGTAATCACGGCTGCACAGATAAAAAAAAAACACTCTCCAAAGCCAAGAACACAGCATCCATGGGACCTGACAACATCCCATGCTGCATTCTACATGAACTACATAATGAACTGGCATCCCACTTAAGCACCATGTTCAATCATACCCTCACCACAGGCTGTGTGCCCACTGAATGGCACACAGTGATGGTTATCCCACTCCACAAAGGGGGAGCCATCACAGACCCTAAGCTACCGCCCCATTAGCCTAACGAGCCTGGTCTGCAAGGCCATGGAAAGTATCATCATGGAATTTATAAACATAGACATTGGTAATCTTCAAACTCTGGACCCCACCCAGTTCGGGTTTGTAAAAGGCAGATCATGTCTCCTAAACCTGATAGACTTCTTAGAAGCAGTCACCAACGCCATAAACGAGGGTAAGGTGGTTCACACAGCCTATCTTGATCTCACCAAGGCTTTTGACACCACCCCCTACTCTGGAATTATAGATAAACTCACTAAACTAGATATAAATCTCTATGTCACAAGATGGGTTGCCAACTGGCTCACTGACAGAACCTAAACTGTGAAAGTAGCAGACTCCAAATCCGACTCCAGACCAATGACAAGTGGAGTACCACAGGGTTCAGTCCTGGGTCCTCTCCTGTTTGTTATCTACTTTTCTGAAGTACAGGCTAACACAGAAGGTCTTTGGCTAATGAAGTTTGCAGATGAGGAAGTCCTACAAAAGGGCTTCACTGAGACAGATGCCTGGTGTCAAAACCATGGTCTCAAGCTCAGTGCCAAAAAGTGCATTGTCATCCCCTTTGGTAAAAATTCTATACCCATGAGCTACCACATAGGTGGTAGTCTACTTAACACCAAAAGTGTTATAACGAGACCTTGGGACACAGGTGGACAATAGTCTCTCCTTTGATAATCACATTGCCACAGTAGTCAGAAAATCCTTCTACATGGCACACCTCATCACAAAAGGTTTCTCATCCAGGAAAAAAGAGGTCATTGTTCCCCTCTACTCATCACTCATTAGACCCATTATAGAGTACAACACCCCATTTTGGTATGTACCTCACAAGACACCTACAACAACTGGAAAGGCTGCAGAAATACCTCACAAAGAGGATTACCGGCCTCAAATAGATGCCGTACGCAGACTGTCTCAAAAACCTCCAGCTTTACTCCGTCGCATATCATCTACTCAGAGGTGATCTCTGCCTAACATACAAAGCTATATCAAACCCAGAGCTGTTGGACATGCTCCACTTAAAGAAATCCCAATCCCTCCGAGCTACACACTCTAGGGACCTAAACCTTGTCACCACAATAAACAGAACATTCTGGAGGGATAGATTCCTGTCCCAGAGACTTCCCATACTCTGGAACAAACTACCTATCTATATCAAACAAAGCTCCTCATTAGCACTCTTCAAGAAAAATCTTGATGATTGGATGGGAAATAGAAAATTCACCCCGGGATCACCTCTGTGGCTCTGCTCGACAGGGGCACAGGAAAATAATTTTATTGGGTGGCGAAAGCCAGGGTACCTTTTTGGCTAGGCTTATATAGACCTTAGGGCTAATAGCCTAGTACCTACCTATGAACCTATGAACCTATAAGGGTTCATTAAACTAGAATAATAATCATTTTGCATGGTTCCTGGAGTTTGAGTGTTCCACACAGCAGAGAGAGGTACATGCATTATTAGCAGTATCTAGGATGAAGCCAAACTGGATATTTCTAGGACATGAACCTGGAACCCAGTCAAGTAAGGTAGATAGTTTGGTTACCATAATGTTCTAGTTGGCTGTGTAATCAACCAGCTAACTCAACGCTCATCAAGTCCATGCTACTGACACTGTTGTGATGCTCCTCTTTGTCCAGTCACATTGATTTAGTATACATATCAAAACATCTGAATTTAACGATAAATATGTTACACAGGAGAGATTAGTAAGAACAGAATTTGATCTCTGGGGTATCTGAGATGTAAAGAAATAAAGGACAGATAGAACAACAAATATGGAACACAGAATATGCCATACTCTGACTCCAAATTGCCTTGTTAGCATAGGTTCATAGATTAGTACTAGGCTAACTGCCCTTGTAGCCTTGTTAAGTCTAGCCAATTTCCCCACGTGAGATTCATTGGCAGCCATAGCTGCTTATGGTGTAATTTCATTGTCTGGTGTGGACTTCCTTACCCAAGTGACTTACTAATTTGATGTTAGGCAGTAAGTGAAAACTAAGTAAAATGAGAGTAAAGTTATCTGTGTTGGATGTATTGCATTGGAAATAATTATTCTGTGCATGTTTTTTAGTTAACTTATATGGAGCAGACAGCAAAACTTTTGTGCTCTATATTTGCTTCATAAATATTCCTATTCACCCTAAAATTTTAGAAGCTTATAAAATTGTTCTAAAATGAAAACTACATGCTTGAGCAGACAAAATGAAATATTTTAGCTACTGGAGGTAGGACAAATAAAAAATAACCATAATGGCCAATTTATTTATTAGTAGTTAATTTATTTATTTATTTATGTATTTATTTTTCTTTGTTTACCTGGGGTTCCGACTGCATAGCACCCAGCAGAGGCCCGAGCAGAAAAGCTCCATTTACATTCATTGCATTATACTAAGGTCCAGTTAAACACACAGTAGTTACATTTCTTTTTACATTTATACACAAACAGTAGTTACAGTTGTACATTCTAAAATTTTATAGAGGTGGAAGCTACTAAAGAGAAAGCCCATGTGTTATAAAGGCCTCCAATACCACATATAGAAGATGGAGTTCACAGCCAACATCGCTCACTTAATGACCTAGGTGCACCAGATACAAGAAAACACAGCTGAAATAAACAGATGTCAGGCCACCCATTAAATGACAAGTAAGTCTGGAATCACTAAAGTGACAGCTGTTAAATATGCCCTTAATTTGAATGTAGCACAAATAAAAGATTACAAATTTATTGACAGAAACCATGAGAGATAATTATCAAACATCTACAGTAAGCCCAGCTCTGCAGCATATAGCAATGAAGCCCTGACTATAACCCAAATAGCTCTTTTAGATACTGTAGTACAAATGGAAAAAATACATAATCATTTTGGGAAATTCTCCAGTTATATAGGTCTGAGACCACATGCAAAAAAAGATGGAGCTCACATCCAAGATGGATCACTTAATGACATAGGTGCACCAAATACAAGAAAACACAGCCGCTCCTTTTTGGCATTTACTTCTCTGAAGTCAAGGCCAATGTCATTGGCCTCTGGCTGGCTAAATTTACAGATGATTGCAAACTAGGAGCTGTCATTGAATCCTCCACTGATAAAAATATTCTCCAGAAAGGGCTGTCACAGACAAATAACTGGTGTCAGAGCCATAGATTAAAACTAATTGCAAAGAAATGCATAATAGTATCTTTTTGGGAAGTCATCCTCCCCTGGTAACTATCGTATTGACAACACACCCCTAAGAGTTGACCTAGTAGTCTGGGACTTGGGGACACACATAGACAGTAATCTAGCCTTTGACCATCATGTGTCTACAGTAGTGAGGAAATCATTCTATGCTGTGCAACCTATAAACAAAGGTATGGCATCTAGGTTCAAGGACATCATTGTTCCACCATATTCGGCATTAATTAGACCTGACCTTGAGTACAGTACCCCTTTGGTATGTACCTAATCAGGTATATACAACAATTTGTAATGTCCACAGAAGTTCCTCACTAAAAGAATACAGGCATAAGTAAAATGCCCTTTACAGTCCGCCTCAAGGCCCTATCCCTGCATTCTGTCTCCTACAGGCTGTTGAGGGGAGATCTATGCCTGGCATACAAGGCATTGTCAAACCCCACTCTGACGGACCTCCTGCACATCTGCCAAACAAACAGCACCAGAATTACCTCTTCTAAAGACTATAGATAGGACCTGTTGGAGATACAAGTATGTGTCACAGAGACTATGCCATCTCTGGAACATGCTCCAAATGCACGTGAAGCAAAGTTCCTCCCTAACCCAATTCAAGTGTAACTTGGACAATTGTACGGGGAACAGGAAATTCATCCCTGGTTTGGCACCTATGTCTCTAATGGATACAGGCAGCCTATAAATGTTCATCCCCCCAGGCTCCTGCCTGTATATGTTTCATCACCCAAGCCCTTGCTTACACTAATAGGTTCATAGGTGTGTACTAGGCTAATGGCCCTGGAGCCTTTAAAAACCTAGCCCATAGGATTACCCTGACATCGTGCCACCCAACCTTAGTTCCCAGTGCCTCAAGTAAAGCCACTGCATTGAACCCTGGGGTGAATTTTCTATTTCCCATCCCCTCATCAAGGTTTCTCTTGAAGAGGGCCAGTGAGGTGCTCTGTTTTTCATGTATGGGAAGTCTACTCCATAGCAAGGGCAGTCTCTGGGTTATGAACCTGTCCCTCCAGCATGTTCTGTTGATTGTGGTAATGAGGTTGAGGTCACTGGAGAGTGTGGTGTGGAGGGATTGGGATTTCTTTAGATGTAGCATTTCTAACAGAGCTGGATCAGACATGGCGTTGTATGTCAAACAGAGATCACCTCTAAGTAGGTGATATGAGACAGAGAATAGTTGGAGTTTTTTGAGTCTGTCCATATAGGACAAGTGTTTAAGGCCTAAGATCCTCTTTGTGAGGTACTTTTGTGGCCTCTACAGTTGTTGCAGGTGTCTAGTGAGGTACATGCCAAATGGGACATTGTACTCGATGATTGGCCTAATGAGGGAAGAGTAGAGAGAGAGACAATAACCTCTTTCTTCCTGGATGCAAAACCCTTAGTAATTAGATGTGCCACATAGAAGGACTTTCTGACCACAGTGGCAATGTGGTGGTCAAAAGAGAGGCTGCTGTCAAGCTGTGTTCCCAGATCTCTTATAACACTTCTGTTTTCAGTAGGCTACCATCGATGTGGTAATTCATGGGAACCGGGTTTTTCCCAAAGGGGATGATGACACATTTTTTGGCATTGAGCTTAAGGCCATGGTTCTGACACCAGTTATTGGTTGCAGTGAGGCCTTTCTGTTGGATGTCAACATCACTTGGGGAGTTAATAATAGCTCCCAACTTGCAATCGCCTGCAAACCTTGTCAGCCAGAGACCCTTTGTGTTGGCCTGGACTTCAGAGAAGTAGATACCAAACAGGAGAGGACACAGGACCAAACATTGTGGGACTCCACTCATGACTGGTAGGCAGTCTTACTTGCAGTCCACTACTTTCACACTGTGGGTTCTATTTGTGAGCCAGTTTGCAACCCACCTAGTGATATAGGGTTGATGATTCCTAACTTAGTGAGTTTTTCTATGATTCCTGAATGAGGAATGGTATCACATGCGTTGGCCAGATTAAGGTAGGCTGTATGAACCACCTTGCCTTCATCCACAACTCTGGTGACTGACTCAAAGAAGTCGACCAAGTTGAGCAGGCATGATCTTCCCTTCACAAAACCAAACTGTGTGAGATCCAGAGTTTGGAGATTCCCTATATCCTTGTTTATTAGGTCCATGATGATGCGTTCCATAGTTTTGCATATCAGACTCATCAGGCTAATGGGGCGATACATCCCAGGGTCTGTAGTCGCTCCTTCTTTGTGGAGAGGGATGACTGTAGCAGTGTGCCATTCAGTAGGGACAAAGACTGAGGTGTGGCTGTGATTGAACAGGGCACACAGGTGAGGTGCCAGTTCACTCTGTAGTTCATGTAGAACACAGCCAGGGATATTGTCAGGTCCCATGGATGCTGTATTCTTGGCCTTGGACAGTGCTGTTTTAACCTGTACAGCAGTAGTACTGGGTGCCTGGCAATCTACTGGTATTGTGATTGGTCCTTTGGGGGTGTGAGAGGGGTAAAGTTGGCACTGAATCTGTCAGCCAGTATATTGGCAATGTCTGTTGGTTTGGTATAGGAGGTACCATTGTGTAGTAGCTCGGAGCAAATCTGGGTATTGCCATGAAGATACCTTACGTAACTATAGAAGGCCTTGTGGTTGTCTTTACTATCTGCTGCAATTCTGTTTTCATAGCTAGCTTTAGAGGATTTGATGACTTATCAAGGATACCAGAACTTTTCAGAACGTCAGGATGTATGGCTAGGCTTAAAAAGGCCATTGTGTTCATTAGTCTAGTATATACCTATGAACCTATCTTGGGAGCTGGAGGAACCAGGTAGAAGGTGGGAGGGAGTAAGTGGCCAACACCCACTCACCCATCTTGTGGAAAGGGAGGCAGTCCAGATTGCTGTAATACTAGCTCCTACTTTAGAGAAAGGTTTATGATGGTAGGCAGCTGATTAGCCCTGCCAAGCCATATTTATTTGGTAGCCTTTATGGAACATACATAAGAAATGTGCATGTTGACAGTTGCATGCCCCCCACCATCTGTAAGCATGCACATCAGCCACTGGGGGAAGGACATATGACTGATAAAAAAAACATGACTGCTGCCTAGATGATGGCCACCAGTAATTGGCTTTTTTCCCACAGAACAACAAATGAGTCAGTTGATTTAAGGGAGCTGATGCTCAGCAGGCATCTAAAGATAAAAAAAATACCAAAAAATCCAGAACAAAGTAAAAGATATAGGAAAACCAACAGAGAAGAAATAATTTGCAGCTGCATTTGTAGTCTGAAGAAGAAAACTGAAGCGAGAGACATGATCACATTTTTGAAAATGGATTCTCCAGGGTTTGAAACTAGATAGCTGGCAAATGATCCAAATAAAGACAGTACACAGGTCATCAGGACCACCAGGGCATATGAATAATAATGGCACACCCTTACAGGTAATGTTTGGGATTCATTAACACCTACACTAAGTGTACACGGTACATCATTCTGAATGAACAGACAACACAAGCATAACTCACACCTTCTTCCTCCTAATTTTAGTTGCTCTACTGATTTTCTTGAAGCCTTAAATATGGAGGAGGATTCATAAAGGTTACCACAAAGTGTAGACTATATGTACACTTAGTGTAATCTTTCTGAGTGACTAGGAAGCACATAAAATGTGTTGGGGATGTTGTTGGATACAGATTCTGTACACTTAGCGTAGGTGCTAATGAATCTTGCCCAATATTTAGTTATTGCTGCTTACTTATTATACATATTTTCATATTTGTAATTGTATTTTTATACCTGTGTGAACTACATTTTTATAAGGATCATAATGTGAAAAGTCACATGGGAGACTATACACTGTCACTGTTCATATAAAATGCACTGCACTGGAAAAAATTGCTAATAGCCTAGATACTTGTTAGTCATTACAAATAAATGCAGTATTTCAGTGTTTATGTTATCCAGCCAAGTAACTTTCTCCTCATTGCATGATATCAACTGAAATATTAGATTATGCTGGAGAAATCTGTCACTGATGTATGCACTGCAGCCTGTACAGCCTGAACCAAAGTGAAAACTGTTTATATCATTAAATATTCATAGTCACATTCTTTAATATCTGCAAATATCTCAAGAAAAAAAAACATCCAGAGTGGAATTGTTTGTCTGGATGATTAAAAGTTCTGCTAGTTTTACAGTATGCCTTAAGAATGTCATGCTTTCAAGAAATAAAACATTGTTAATGAAAATGTAGAGAAAACTACAGGTTTAGACTTTTTTTGCATGATAATATATTACTGTACTTCTGTCAGGATGTTGAATGCATTGACAACAACCATGTAAAAATAGATATTGCTGCTTGCACCCTTTTAATAGCATTTATTGTTTGTATTTGCATTTTAATTTGATTTTTTAGGAAGTATTCAGGAAACTACATATGTTTGTAAGTTGCTTGAGGTACAACTTTCCAAAACTGTTCGGCATGAAAGAGTTTGCTAGGTCCTCAACTTATCAAGAAAGTAGAGAAACAAGCAGACCAGTTTGGTCACTTGATCACTTTCCCAGTATTTGTGTTGCTATTATTTGTAATTCATGATGCTATTCCAACTAGGCAAACAATGATGGTCCTTGCCATAATGTTTGATCATTTGAATACAGACCATCTCAATCCATGCTATTTTTCCCAAGCAGGCAAATTAAGGCAAACATCACCAAGGTTTTTGGTTAGCTGATTAGTAATATTCTTGAAAGTGTCTATTTGGTTGAGAGAAATTGGAATAAACTAGGCAATTTAATGCTAACAAGAAATCATCAGGAAGCTCAACTTAAACACATGATTAGGGTCTCACTCGGCATATGGGGACACTGCATGCGATAACAGAGTGTAATATTTAGCTGAACTATCTTTTTGGTTGACAGACTTCAAGCAAATGAGCAGCTCTAATAAGGTTAACTTTGACTGTACCATATTTGGCACCTTCGCTTTTCCTTTCAAAACTGAGTTCATCAAATCTGGTTAAGCACAGTTATGTTAATTGTGTTATATAATCTTCAAATGCTCCAGGAAATCCATTTGTACTTGCACACATTAAACTAAGTGATTAAACACTTGTTGATAACAAAGCATTGAAAACTTTCCTCCTGACAAGTGAAGTTAAAATGGTCGGACTGAAACATTTCATGTCTATCTATCTATGTATCTTTGCTCACCATGATGGAACACTGATCTACATGACTCGTCTTCATACTCAGCCTTAGGACACAAGAACACTACCTGGATAAGTGACTTAGTCAGTGGTAGGCAACATTGATCTAATCTTGTGACTTCAAATATAACTTAAAATGCTTCTAATATATACCATTTTGTAAGTATAATTTGTAATATATAATCATCTTCAAGTCACACACTATTTAAATTAAGTATAACTCTGTAAAACAGATGCACCAACATGCACTTCAGACTTCAGTCAATTAGCACGGCTGATAGTTGGAATGTTGTCACCAACTTTAGGTAGCATGCCTGTTAGCAAAACGCTGCCAGTCACACTAAACACACACACAGACACATACACATACGCAGTTTTAGATGAAAAGGTATGTATAGTACATGTATACTGTCGTAGACCATATACTACAATAACTGCAATATCTACCTATGAATTTCTTATGATCTTTGTGAAGTAGCAGCTTTGCCAGTCAAATGACAACTGGAAAATATATTTATTTAAGGACTGATCATAAAAAAAGGAAGAATGAGATGAAAATTGATTCTAGGAATGCCTCATGGGAAGGTGATTAAGAGAATATAGCCCATTATGTCATGCAACTACTTGACAATGACCTAGTTATTGAATCCCACTTGTCAAATGACCTTTCACCTCAAAACTCATCCATAATAACAAGCACAACTCAGCGAAAGCATAATTCCAAAGAAAATCTAACAAACCCAAACAAAAATACAATTACAGTGTCGTTGCACCATGCTTACACTTTTTAAGGGGCTGTGCCCCTACACTCTCTAACACTTATATATATATTTATCTATATATATCTATATATATATATATATATATATATATATATATATATATATACATATATATACTAAATCAAAAATCTCTCATCCTTTGAGATTAGGAAGTGGCCAGAATTATCTAACAGTGACTAGATCCCATGTTCTCTGGTTATACAGTCTCAGAAAGAATGTACATTCGATGAACATGTCTTTTGATGACTTGATGTGTGTCCCTCATTAAGTGGTTCAGTGATTATATGAACTACTCCCAGATGTGTTTATTACAATTAGCTGAGATAAACAGAATGATTTTATGTAAGCCTTGTATCCCATCTCTTCATCTCCACTTGTTTTCAAAACAATGATACCAACAACAGGCAGTTTTAATACCTCAAAAGCATGTTTTCTCTGCAGATTTCTCAGAGAAAAATAATGTACAGTCTTTTTACCAGCAACTTAAAATGACACCTTCCATGTACTGTATTCTGTAGCAAAATGAACCTTGCTGCTGACTGAAACCTACTGTTCTTGCTACAAGCTGAAATCCCCTAAAAATGGTTCTTCTGAACATAAATTGCATCCACTGGGCATGTGACCAACACAGGATCCAGGCATGTGACCAACACAAGATCTTTACATCATACATAATCATTTGAGCACATGACCCACATTTTATAGCTGCAGCAGTAAATCTCACCTCCAGTCTGATAAATTAAAATCAGACAACAAAGAAGCAAGCAATATGTGTCTCAGCTAAACTTATTTAAGCATGACAGACAGAGGGTGTAAAATTGTTGCAGGAGGTTGAGGGCCAGAATGGTAAGAGTTTAAGTAATTACCTGCCACTCATAAATTATCTGATGGTCTAATGACATAAAGGGAGGCAGAGAAGCACAAGAAAGTGGAAGAATTTGTTTTAAAATAATGGTAGAAGATAGCAGTAAAGGGAGCCCGTCAAGCAATGAAGACCAGAAGAATGACAAAGACTCAAGGATACCTAGAACTGAAGAAAAAAGATTCTAAGCAAATAACTGAGATGTGAATGATTAAAAGAATGTAGATAAAAATAAGAACAAAAATAGAAATATCAAGTAATACTTTAGCTGGAAAGCAAAATGCCCTTTATTTGTTGCTTGACATTGTAGGACAACATAATAAATGTCTCCTGCCAGATCTAAGATAAAAAAAGTGCTCTGGCGTTCTGGCAGTTCCAAGTACAGATGGTGCCCTGCTTGGAAGTTAACTATTTCAAGTACCTTGTTAAATCTGGCCCTTCTAAGGTCTTTTGAATTGGCTGCACACAAAACAGTGTGAGATAATCATCCATTTTTGCTGAGTATCCCTAGCTGATGCTATATTAAAATAAGTTACCTTATGATATCAATTGTTTACTATTTTAGTGGTATACTGAGTGTACTTTTGCTTTATTTATCATTACCCTGCTATATATAATTGAGATGCCCTTTCCATTTATTTCCTGGTCTTAGCTGTAAACAAGATCTCTGCTCATTGGTGCAGTCCATCCCACAAATGAAATAACTTCTTTACATCTCGATACTATCTGCATTTGCTTTTAGAACTTTATGTAATCCATACAAGATGCACATTAATTCATGCCAAGCATGTGCCACTGAATCAGTATGATATTGCAGCTTTGGCCTATGTTCCTAATGACTGATGTATTGTTCTTTTCTGCCTTACCAGTGGCTTAGTGACCTATTTTAAAACCTCTAAAGTATATAAATAATGCATTATCTTACTTGGCATAAGCATGCTTTTGTTCTAAACTACTTTATTTTAGAATATTCATTTGTTAACAGCACAAGATCCCTATACATCGATACCCACCTTTATGAGCAACCTGAAAATCTCTCCAGGTAGCTAGGTGATTTGTCCTGCATATGTAAACTAGAAGCTATGGGAATCAAACATAGGGGTTGATAGGTCTTTTTTTTAATTTATGAACGCTCAATACTTTTACCTGTGGGATATACAGCCATTCCTTTACCTTTTATTGTTGGTTTATTTACTTGTATTTGCTAACGATGCAAAGGAGTGATCTACTTGAAACTTTTTCAAACTCAGCTCAGGAGCACTGTCTTCTTAAGTAAGTTTCTGAGTCACAAAGCAGGCAAATAGAGACTGAGGAAGTCAAACCCTGGAGCATAGGAAACAGATTATTAATGGCTCATAGCTTTATGGGCTCAGATGGAGAAACGACATAGGGAAAAAAACAAATATATGACACTGTTCTTGTAGCTGTCATCCTGAAATTCTTTGTTTTGGACTATCTCTTATATGAGCCTGTTTATTGCACTTCTCCCTGACATATTGCCCCGGGTAAGACTTGATGCTTCTCCTACCATCTTGCTCCCATAATTAGTTGCTTAGCAGCATGCCTTCTCACATCTGTTTCTAGAAAGAACTCTGCTTTATCCTAATAGCCTCTCATGTTTATACCTGCTTTATACCCCTTCAAAAAATATATGCAGCCTGTGATATCCATACCTACTTGTATCTTTAATTTCACTATGAAATTAGTACAGATTAGTCTTGTAATTGTATCAGTTTCTTCTAAATTCATGGTGTCTCTCTCATATGGTAATATAGTCTACTCCTATATTTCACAGCAAAATTGCAGTGTTGCTAATGCCTTTACCTCTTTACTATATTTATTTAATGCTATGCTTGAAACTCCTGGTCTTAAAACGTGTATTAAAAATAACCATATTACTATGCAATGCACATAGCATTAATCATAACTAAGCAAATATGAAAGGAGGATAGGAGAACTGTTTAATCTGTTTAATCAGGAGACGCATATCAGAACAGATTTATTTTCAGGTCAGGCTTGAAAACAAAAAGAATACAGACAATTTGTTCAGGGTCATACAGAATATTAGAGAGGAACTGTGACATTCAAGCCTGCATTTTTAAGTTTGCAACTCAGCTCCGTACTTTGTCTTTTAACAGTGTATCGATATTAGATGCCAACTTAGACTGGATGACATTTTGTGAGAAGCAGTACCTTAGAAAGGAAAAAAGCAGCACTATCTCACTCCAAGACCAAACTTTAATATGAAATATTCCATATAACTGTGTTGGAATATTTCATATTAAAGTTTGGTCTTGGAGTGTGAGAGCGCTGTTTTTTTCATTTCTGAGGTACTGTTTTTGGATTCCTGGTTATAGTGACTGCTTGGTACCTCTATTCTGTGTATTTTCTGGGTTATATTGTGAGATGTACCTCTTCTGTAGTGCCGTAGTATAAGGTATAATGTCAGAGTTTCCGTGGCTTACACCAGCATTGGTATAAATGATCTTGTATGTTTTTTATAAATCCAGATGAGTGACCTCCCCCCATAGCTTTTCAGAGAGTTACAGATGGAAAGACTTGATAGAAATCAGCAATATTCAACAAAAGTGTGCCACATTCAAGGTGAGAAATTAATGCTCCCAACCTATGTCAAGAATCTCAATGGCAACACTCAGATCTGCTCTGAGTTACAGCACAATGGCACTAAATATACAGAACCAAATGATATTGCCAACATCCTGGCAGATAGGGTCAGTGCTAACTTTACACCCCCCCTCACCCCCTAAAGGGCCCATCTCTATACCAGAAGAATGCAAAGTTCCTGCAATCACGGCTGCACAGGTACAAAACACACTCTCCAAAGCCAAGAACACAGCATTCATGAGACCTGACAACATCCCAGACTGTGTCCTACATGATCTACAGAATGAACAGGCACCCCACCTAAGTACCATGTTCAGTCATAACCTCACCTCAGGTTTTGTGCCCACTGAATGGCGCACAGCAACGGTTATCCCACTCCACAAAGGGGGAGCCACTATGGACCCTAGGAACTACCGCCCCATTAGCCTGACGAACCTGGTCTGCAAGGCTATGGAATGTATCATCATGGAACTTATAAACAATGACATTGGTAATCTCCAAACTTTGGACCCCACCCAGTTCGGGTGTGTAAAAGGCAGATCATGTCTCCTAAACCTAATAGACTTCTTTGAAGCAGTCACCAAAGCCGTAGATGAGGGTAAGGTGGTTCACACAGCTTATCTAGATCTCACCAAGGCTTTCAACACCATCCCCCACTCTGTAATTATAGATAAAATTACTAAACTAGGTATAAATCCCTATGCCACAAGATGGGTTGCCAACTGGCTCACTGACAGACCCCACACTGTGAAAGTAGCAGACTCCAAATCCAACTTCAGACCAGTGACAAGTGGAGTATCACAGGGTTCAGTCCTGGGTCCTCTCCTGTTTGTTATCTACTTCTCTGAAGTACAGGCTAACACAGAAGGTCTTTGGCTAACGAAGTTCGCAGATGACTGCAAACTAGGAGCCATAATCAAAACTCCTAACGGTGTGGACATCCTACAAAAGGGCCTCACTGAGACAGATGCCTGGTGTCAAAGTCATGGCCTCAAGCTCAATGCCAAAAAGTGCACTGTCATCCCTTTTTGTAAAAACTCTGTACCCATGAACTACCACATAGGCGATAGTCTACTTAACACCGAATGTGTGATAAGAGACCTTGGGAAGCAAGTGGACAGTAGTCTCTCCTTTGATAATCACATCGCCACAGTAGTCAGGAAATCCTACTACGTGGCACACCTCATCACAAAAGGTTTCTCATCCAGGAAAAAAGAGGTCATTGTTCCCCTCTACTCATCACTCATTAGACCCATTATAGAGTATAATGCCCCTTTTGGTATGTACTTCACAAGACATCTACAACAACTGGAAAGGCTGCAGAAATACCTCACAAATAGGATTACTGGCCTCAAACAGATGTCCTATGCAAACCATCTCAAAAAACTCCAACTTTACTCTCTCGCATATAGCCTACTCAGAGGCGATCTCTGCCTAACATACAAAGCTATGTCAAACCCAGAGCTGTTGGACATGCTCCACTTAAAGAAATCCTAATCCCTCCGAGCTACACGCTCTAGGGACCAAAACCTTGTCACCACAATAAACAGAACATGCTGGAGGGATAGATTCCTGTCCGAGAGTCTTCCCATACTCTGGAACAAACTACCTATCTATATCAAACAAAGCTCCTCATTAGCACTCTTCAAGAAAAATCTTGATGATTGGATGGGAGATAGGAAATTCACCCTGGGGATCTCTTCTGTGGCTCTGCTCAACATGGGCACAGGAAAATAATTTTCTTGGGTGTCGAAAGCCAGGGTACCATTTGGCTAGGCTTATATAGGCCCTATTGCCAATATCCTAGTACCTACCTATGAACCTATGAACCCTTTTGGATCATTTTTAATTATTTAAATTATTTTTATTGGCTATTCATATGACGCCATGGGACTGATACCATGAAACTTGCTCTCAGTGTAAGTGACATTCTCCAGTGTAAGCATGCTTTATAGATAAGACTTACACTGAGAGCAAGTTTTTTTGTTTTGGAATCTGGCCCAATATTTGGTAACCATTTAAAATGCTGAGACCCACTTTACCAAGTTCCACAATATGGAGACTGAATGGCCGAAAAAACAAACTTGCATATACCAGTTTGTGGCAATTTCTTGGACTATTCCCTGTCCTCTGAGGGGTGTGTTGTGTGTGTTTTATGTGTGTGTGTGTGTGTGTGTGTGTGTGTGTGTGTGTGTGTGTGTGTGTGTGTGTGTGTGTGTGTGTGTACTCAGCATTGAGAGTGCCAATATTTCAATAGGGAGCCCCAATATTCTATAGGCCAGATTCATAAAGGTTACCAGAAAATCTATTCTATGTGTTCACTTTGTGTAATCTTTCTGAGTGAATAGACAGTACAAGCATTGTGATGGGGCTGTTTTTGAGTTTAGAAAGTGTACACAAATAATGCACATAGTATACACCTTGTGGTAACCCTTATGAATCCAGTTTTATGTTATTAAAGAAAAAAGTTTAAACTTTTATAACGGGTTGCAATTTATTACTAATCATAATATGACATTTTGAGGAAAGAAAATATAAAAGATTGCATATGAAGGAATAAGAATAATAGAATTAAGTAGAGAAGATGTGACAATCATAATACCTGTTTAGGGGTTCTAATATCAAACCAGGTACATAAGTAACTGCTAATTATGACTATGCAAGTTGAAATAAACTGGAATACAGTGGGGGATATACTTGAGGATAGATGTAGTTAGATAGAACTACAAATAACGGCCAGCCATCCAGGACAGGAGAACTGTTTAATCTGTTTAATCAGGAGACGCATATCAGAACAGATTTATTTTCAGGTCAGGCTTGAAAATTATGTTTGCAAATAATAAATACAGTAAACTCTCAGTTCATGGGAACTCAAGCAACCGGCACAATCAAGCAATCGGCAAAAAAAAATTCAAGAAATACAGTGCAATTTTCATGTGCTGCACTTTCTGTTTCCCCCTGCAGAAACATACGTTATGTTTTTAGAGTTTTAAAAAGGTAGATAGGAATAAATTCCATCTCTCCCCAACCTGAGAACAAGTCAAACCAAATAAATAATATAGGGTACAGTATTAATCAGGCCTATTTTTAATAGCAACTGTCAAGCAACCGGAAACTACAGTTATCCGGCATGTACCAATCTCCATGGGTGGCAGTTAACTGAGAGTTCACTGTATAAGGGCAAATTTATGACATGAATTCGGTTACATTCTTTACTTAAAATCTTTAGTATAAATTACAGAAAACTGAGTATATCCCTTGAAATGCAGTTATTAATTTTATTAAAACATTTCTTTGCAGTGTAGGAATGCTCCATTGTGAAAATACAGGTGGCTTATACCATATATTATATACTCTAAAAAGTTACATCTTTCTGTTCTTGTGGATTTGGTATGACAGGATTTTTTTTTTATTTTTCATGATATGCATTTTTGCCACTATGAAAACTGTCCAAAATAATTTTTTGTGTGGGAAAGGCATAAAGTGATATAATTTCAGGGGATGTAATGGCATTACAGTATTATTTGTTTAGTTAATATGCTGCATTTTTAATCATGTGTATAGCCTAACTAGAATTTAAAAATAATTGAAGGATCATGGACTGTATGAGCATATGTTGTGTCTTTGATGAGTTGAGGGCATCTCCAACACTTTGGATAAGATGATATTTGATTTGTTTGGGTTTGATTCTCACATGGGGTAAATGGCTAGGCTTCAACTGGCCCAAAAAAGGGCAGTTAGCCTAGTACTAATCTATGAACCTATGAACCTATATACATATTGCTGAGATCTTATGATTAGTCTATATAGCCAAATTACCTAGATCCAGTTGTTATACTAGTGAGTAGATAGCCCTGACTGAATACAGTCAAGACAGTGAGGACTTAGAAGAAGATGAAAATTGAGACAGAAGGGAAAATAGCAGGTGAACAGCTTTATGCATCTGGAAAGGGTGACTGAAGAGAATGGAAGTTTGAATAAGAAGGTCAAAGCTTGAATCAGAGGGACTACAGCTAACTGGCAGAGTGTGGCAGGGGTTGTGTGTGACAGAAGAATGCCATAGAAGCTAAAAATTAAGGTGTATAAAACAGTTGTGTGACCAGTACTACCGTGTGGTACAGAGACCTGGGCAGTGAAGGCAGAACAGACGAGGAAGCTAGAGATGATGTTGGTGAAGTGCTTGAGGTGGATAGGATGTACACTTCAGTTTTTGCATATTTCTGTTTGTAGTTTCAAGAGAAATGAACACCTTGGACAATATCTTGATGGCATGATGGAGTTATAATTGCCTGATCACAACAGGTGAATTTAATGTTTATCTCAGATGATACTGACATTTTCTGTGCACAGTAACAGTGCTGTCTGTTAGCAAATGTTGTGTACCATTGGAGGTAGTTTCTTCTTTCCCTGCTGTTTTGTGACTGTGCATTAGTGTATATAAGTTTGGGGGATACAGAGTTGCATGAGGGCTTACACCCTCCTGACTGATCATTCAGTCTCTGAGAGTGACATGTAGGACTGCGTTCTCAAACATTTGTAATCAAGGAATAGTTTTATGAGTGTTTCTACATTGATTATTAGGGTCTATATTATATATTCGAACTTTCAAAACTTCGAATTCCATATGTTCGACAACATATGATCGAAGTTTAAAAGTTCGAATATATAATAAAACAAAAAAAAATTACCTTAACGGTGCAGGCAGGGGGTCAAGCCCCTCTGCACCCCCACCCCCCCTATTTAAATATACCAACTCTGAGATCATACTTCAGTGCAGAAAAGGGAAATTCTCCCATTCTGCACCGAATGGCGCCGTTATGTTTAACCTTCAAACTCTTGAAATGTCGATCATATGGTGTCGACCATATGACATTCGACATTTCAAGCATTCGGAGTTCTAATAGAAACCTGATTATTCATAGGCCAAGCATTTATTGACAGTAAGAGAAGCTGTAGATTCATTAAATAGAAAAGAAGAGGGCGTACTCATAGTGATACAGTTAAACATACTGCATCATGGGAAGTCTTGCATAGTTATAAGACAGGATATAAATTCTGCAGCAGTGTAAGGGAATGGAAATCTTTCTGTATGTAAGCAAATAGTTAATGTGTATATGGGCAAAGCAAAATAGAGGTATGCTGGTCTGTCCATTGATCATGGATAAAATAGTGAAGGAAGTAAAACAATGTAACTGGCATAGACTGGAATCAGCAAAAGTAATAAAGAAATCTTTTAATATTAACATACACAGATGAGATAATATTAATTAAAGATGAGAAAGGATAAAAATACAGCAGAGAGGCTGAAGAGTATTTGAAATACATTGGTCTGGGTATTATTGTTTAGAATAGTGTAGGGTATGGTTATAAAGACAATATTGAGGGTATACATGGGAGTAAACAAATTTTTCAAATATTAAAATGGTACAGAGAAAAGAAAACAAAAATATGTGATATGGAAACAAATTATCCTGGCCTATATTCAAGCACAGCTTAGATCTATGGATGGGAAACAGAAAATGTACCCCAGGAAAGCCCCTTGCATTACTAATGGACAGCGCTAGTTTCTAATTACTTTACTCCCTACATGGGTCCCCTCAAATTATGTATAGTACAATCCCAGTTATTATCATTAGAGGTAATATATAATTGTCTACCAAGGTATGGGTAAGGTCAATCACTAACCAAATGTGATCGGTTAATTCAAGCATAAACAAGGAAATTGGCTAGGCTTAAAATGGCCTGCAAGAGTAGCTAGCCTTTCACTTACCAATGAACCTATATACAAAAGCACATGTGTAGTTTCAAGTATTAAGTGAAACATGCTCACATTGTTGTTATTACACATACTCACAGCATAGCCTTTCTCGTTTATTTTCTGTAGGGCAGTGCATGTTATAACATCAAACATACTAGCCACAGGTCACACCAGGCATCCAGTAACAGACCCAGCATACACTGCCAAGTCATCCATGACAGCATGACCATGTAAGGTTTAAATCACAGACTGATGTGAAGTCAACTAAGCCACCCTAACAGAACAGTTTGCATGCATTAGGTAACACTTACTGCACACTCTGCACTTATCATTTTGCCCCATCCTTTGGCTTATTCCAATGTTCCTTAGCATGTCATCATACCTGTAAAAACACTGTTCTGCAAGTTTTAGTATTCTAGCCATCTATGTGGCATAGAAAGAAGGAGTCCCGACAGCACTGCAGCTGGCCTGGGTTCAGTTAGTGCCCAGGGCACTGGAGAGAAAAATAAAATTTAGGTGCATAGCCTAAGGGTAGGATGGGTGTTGGGCCTGTCTCTGGGGTGCATTTCCCTTTAACGAATCTCCTGTGTAGACCGGAGACCTTACAAGAGTTGTCATCTATGTAGGGGAGGAGAGCACACTGCTTGAGGGGCTACATCAGTCACAACAGTAAGTGAAACCCACACACTGTGAACATTCCACTCCTGTCCCTCCAGCATCTTCAACAAATAGGCAAAGGTTAGGAAATACAGCAGAAATCCTCTGATAGCTGTCAGTGTCAAATAAGTGCTGCATTTTGGTTCACTCTGAGCAAGATTGCAGTGATCAACCAGATGGCCAGTAGGCATTAGGATCAAACTCCTTTTTCTCATTTTGTACAGGGGGTTAGGGGGTTATATCAGCAGCAACCATCTAGGTATATATTTATGCTGCAACAGGCTGTCTCTGTAATCTGAATAAAACTAGTACAAAAGGCTCAAAGCCCTGTTTGTGCACCATGCTGTGCTCTTCTCTTAATACATTTATTTTGTTTCTATATATCTATATAAAAAATGCACGAGTTACTGTTTTAGGGGGGTTGTATTTATCATTCTTGCTACTTACAGCTGATGAGGAGTTTACTTGATGGAACACGCCTCCCCCTTGTTTGCTAGAGTACAGCTGGAATACCTCCTATCTATACTATCTGTATGCGCTTGTCATAAGAATCAGTGTAGCTGCTGTAGCTAGTGACATGATGTAGAGAGATAAAGCACTCATGAGGCTGTGGTGATCCAGGTTTGTTTAGTGGCTCAGGCATCTGTGGCAGTAGCAAGAAGGGATAGGAGTACCCATCCAGTAGGTGGAGGACATTCATTTCAGCTCTCTCTGAGGGGAGGTGTGATCCATAACAGCAGAGTAGTCCTCAGATGACATAAAAAGATGAATGTAGGAAGGGAGTGGGGCAAAACAAATGTAGGTCAGAACAGAAAAACATATCCCCCCTCCTCATGGAAGAAGTTGTTAGCAGGACCTCAAGTTCTGTGCTGATCCCAGCCCAGAACTGGAAGATAGTTTAGGGATGGAAGGAGGTGCTTTCAGACCCTGTGATGTATGAGAGCACTGAGGTAGGACCAGAAGGTATGATGTAATGGAAAGCTGTTGGGCTGCCTGTGACAGTAGCTTATTTGGCTTCCTCTAATGAATCTCATGTAAACTTGTTGCTTGTTGCATGGATTACAGTCACACTGTTACACTTTGTCAGTACTGCTATGCTAGTTAGTCACATGAGTAGGGCTAGCATAGGTGTGAGCACAGATGTGCGCTACTCTGCAGCTCTGTAGTAGGGTGTATTGCAAAGTTCACTAATTAAGTGATTCAGATACCTTGATTTCAGATTATCCTCTTAAACTGCGCATGGGGCAGTTCGATATAAAGATGCACAAAAAATGTCATGCATTCATGTTGGATTACCAACTGCGCATTCATTCAGAGAAGAGCTGTTGGCTATGTGGCAACTTTTTCAAACACAATTTTATTCTGTGATTAACTAAATTAACTTCAATGTTACTGCACTATTACTGTGATGTACCAGTCAGCTGTTGTTGTTGTTCAAATACTGTGTTAGTTCACAGTATGAATTCAGTTGTAGCCCTAAACAGCTAGACTAGCAGTATAACAAGCAGTAGTATTACTGCCTATCATATCAGCTAGTTGCTGCAGATGTCATTACTATATATACATATATATATATATATATATATATATATATATACACATACATATATATATACATATATATATATATATATATATATATATATATATATATATATATATATATATGTATATATATATATATATATATATATATATATATATATATATATATATATATATATATATATATATATATATATATATATATATATATATATATATATATATATATATATGTATGTATATATATATATATATATATATATATATATGTATACATATATATATATATATATATATATATATATATGTATATATATATATATATATATATATATATTTATATATATATATATATGTATATATATATATATGTATATATATATATGTATATATATATATATATATATATATATATATATATGTATATATATATATATATATATATATATATATATATATATATATATATATATATATATATATATATATATATATATATATATATATATATATATATATATATATATATATATATATATATATATATATATATATATATATATATATATATATATATATATATATATATATATATATATATATATATATATATATATATATATATATATATATATATATATATATATCTTTATATATATATATATATATATATATATATATATATATATATATATATATGTATGTATATATATATATATATATGTATACATATATATATATATATGGTTCTACCTGATGCCACACAACATTGACAGTCCATAAACACGAAACCACACATAACCGACAACTTAAATAACCGACGGTACACAAACACGAAACCCATACACTGCACACACCACAATAACAATTAAAACAAAACACATCCCATTCCACAAACCACACACACACAACACAAGCACACCAAAATCCTTACAAGCCCACACTAAACCTTACCTAACCCTAAGGTCCACTATATCGACACTTACCTACCCGCTCCCTAACCTAACTCACTTAACCGCCCTATAAACTCTAACCTAACTCACTTAACCCACTCAACCCCACCCTATGGCTCCCTAACCCTAACTCACTTAACCCACCCCTATAGCCTAACTCACTTAACCCACCCCTATCCCCACAGACCGTCAATCTCCACACTTACCTGCCGGCCCCATTACTACCTGCATACTCACACAGCCTTTCCCCGTCATCCGGCGTCTCGGCGTTGGTGTTGCGTGCCGTCGGGCCGGTCGCTACCGTGTCGATGTGCCACCACTGATTATTGGCGTCTTTCTTCGTTTTTGATCTTCTGGAGCTCCGAATTCCGCTGTCGGTCTTCTGCGCTGTCGACGAAGTCAGGTAGAACCATATATATATATGTGTGTGTATATATATATATATATATATATATATATATATATATATATATACATATATATATATATATATATGTGTGTGTGTGTGTATATATATATATATATATATATATATATATATATATATATATATATATATATATATATTTATATATATATATATATGTATATATATATATATATATGTATATGTATATATATATATATATATATATATATATATATATATATATATACATATATATATATATATATATATATATATATGTATACATATATATATATATATATATATATATATATATATATATATATATGTGTGTATATATATATATATATATATATATATATATCTATATATATATATATATATATATATATATATATATATGTATACTGTAATAGTGATCTCTAATTCTCTCACAAAATGTACGGTTTGTTTTGCCAATATAGTAACAGTAACAGATTTTACAATAAGCAATATATACAAGATTCTTAGTACTACAAGAGCCATTGACCCTCAGCTCCCACAGTCGTCCTGTCTCAGGATGTCTGTAAAATCTGGGCTCATCTATGTATATACATTGTTTACAGCTATTACATTTTCTGGTACCTGTAAATCTGGGAGCGTCACTTAATCCCACACAATTACCTATTCTATTACGATAGCAAAGCTGTTGTTTCAATGTTTTGTTATTGCTAAAAATAAACCTCGGTTTGTTGCCTAGCAATCCCTTGGTCTTGTCATCGACTAGTAGAATGTCCCAGCAACTATCGATAGCTCCTTTGATTCTGTCCAAGTTTGTACCATAGGGCAGGACTAAACCTAGTTTATCATTGTCCTTATGTTGTATTGTTCTGTTTGTACTATTGCTAGAAAAATAGGGTTTGGCAATAGTTCTCCTGTTATTAAGGAGTTGTTTACATATATTCTCAACCTCAACACCTGAATAACCCCTAGCTAGAAAATCCATTTTAAGTTGTTGTAGTTCTGTATTCAGTGTATGATCTTCATTACAAAGTCTTGCCAACCTAAGTGCTTGACCTTTCACTATGTTGCCAAACACTATAGGGTTATGCATGCTAGTACAATGTAAGAAAGCTGGACAATGGCATGCTTTACGAAAGATCTTGGTTACTATATTATCATTCGATTTACTAATCGTAACATCCAAGAAGTTGATCAAATTCATAGAAAAAGTCATTGTAAACCTAAGAAATGTGCTGGAACAATTAATACGTTCTAAAAAATTTTTAAGAGTTGCTTCAGTGCCCTTCCACAAAATAAAAAGATCATCCACAAATCGTCTGTGGAATACAGCCTCAGGTTGGTTCATTAAATGATCCTTCTCCCATGAGACCATAATAAGGTTTGCGTAAGCGTTGGCGCAACTAGTGCCCATCGCTACGCCCCTCTTCTGTTTGTATAGTTTATCACTGAATAAAAATATATTGTTTTCCAGCACGGTTTCAAGTAAAAGACAAAGAAAGTCTGCTTTGACTATTTCCATTTGGCCATCTGTTATAAGCAAATCTCTAAGCTTACTAACACCTATGTCATTAGGAA